>NW_027097622.1:0-23563 GCF_019320115.1 Miscanthus floridulus | reverse complement strand
AGGGTGCGTCCAAAATGATTTCCAAGCCAATGGATGTTCGGCACAAACCGTGCCCCTATCTTGCACCGACACTGGCTCCCAACAGACCGAAACAAGACTCCACTTGACCCACGTCACCTAGGAGTTCCATCGGGTGTGTCCAAAATGATTTCTGAGCCAATGGTATGTTCGGCGCCAACCGTTGCACCTACCTTGCACCGACACTGGCTCCCAACAGACTGAAACGAGATTCCACTTGACCCATGTCACCTAGGAGTACCATCGGGTGTGTCCCAAAATGATTTCCAAGGCCTATGGTATGTTCGGCGCCAACCGTGCACCTATCTTGCACCGACACTGGCTCCTAATAGACCGAAACGAGATTCCACTTGACCCACGTCACCTACGAGTACCATCGGGTGCGTCCAAAATGATTTCCGAGGCCTATGGTATGTTCGGCACAAACCGTGCACCTATCTTGCACGGGACACTGGCTCCCAACAGACTAAAACAAGATCTCACATGACCCACGTCACCTAGGAGTTCCATCGGGTGTGTCCAAAACAATTCCGAGCCTATGGTATGTTCCACGCCAACGCGTGCACCTATCTTGCACCGACACTGGCTTCCCAACGGACAGAAACAAGGCTCCACTTGACCCACGTCACCTAGGAGTTCCATCAGGGTGTCCAAAACGATTTCTGAGCCATGGTATGTTCGGCGCCAACCGTTCCACCTATCATGCACCGACACTGGCTCCCAACAGACCGAAATGAGATTCCACATGACCCACATCACCTAGGAGTACCATCGGGTGCGTCCAAAATGAATTTCTGAGCCTATTGTATGTTCGGCGCAAACCGTACCCCTATCTTGCACCGACACTGGCTCCCAATGGACTGAAGACAAGACTCCACATGACCCACGTCACCTAGGAGTTCTATCGGGTGTGTCCAAAATGATTTCTGAGCCAATGGTATGTTCGGCGCCAACGGTGCACCTATCTTGCACCGACACTGGCTCCCAATAGACCGAAACGAGATTCCACTTGACCCACGTCACCTAGGAGTACCATCGGGTGTGTCCAAAATGATTTCCGAGCCTATGGTTATGTTCGGCGCCAACCGTGCACCTATCTTGCACCGACACTGGCTCCTAACAGACTGAAACAAGACTCCACATGACCCACGTCACCTAGGAGTTCCATCGGTGTGTGTCCAAACGATTTCTGAGCCTGTGGTATGTTCCGCGCCATCCGTGCACCTATCTTGCACCGACACTAGCTCCCAACGGACAGAAACAAGACTCACATGACCCACGTCACCTAGGAGTTCCATCGGGTGTGTCCAAAACGATTTCTGAGCCAATGGAATGTCGGCACCAACCGTGCACCTATCTTGCACCGACACTGGCTCCCAACAGACCGATATGAGATTCCAATTGACCCACGTCACCTAGGAGTTCCATCGGGTGCGTCCAAAATGATTCTGAGCCTATGGTATGTTCGGCGCAAACTGTTCACCTATCTTGCACCGACACTGGCTCCCAACAGACCGAAATGAGATTCCAAATGACCCACATCACCTAGGAGTACCATCGGGTGCGTCCAAAATGATTTCCGAGCCTATGGTATGTTCGGCACAAACCGTGCACCTATCTTGCACGGACACTGGCTCCCAACGGACTGAAACAAGACTCCATATGACCCACATCACCTAGGAGTTCCATCGGGTGTGTCCAAAACGATTTCCGAGCCAATGGTATGTTCGGCGCCAACCGTGCACCTATCTTGCACCGACACTGGCTCCCAACAGACCGAAACGAGATTCCAATTGACCCACGTCACCTAGGAGTACCATCGGGTGCGTCCAAAATGATATCTGAGCCTATGGTGTGTTCGGCGCAAACCGTGCCCCTATCTTGCACCGACACTGGCTCCCAACGGACTGAAACAAGACTCCACTTGACCCACGTCACCTAGGAGTTACATCGGGTGTGTCCAAAACGATTTCCGAGCCAATGGTATGTTCGGCGCCAACCGTGCACCTATCTTGCACCGACACTAGCTCCCAACGGACAGAAACAAGACTCCACATGACCCACGTCACCTAGGAGTACCATCGGGTGCGTCCAAAATGATTTCCGAGCCAATGGTATGTTCGGCGCAAACCGTGCCCCTATCTTGCACCGACACTGGCTCCCAACAGACCGAAACAAGACTCCACTTGACCCACGTCACCTAGGAGTTCCATCGGGTGTGTCCAAAATGATTTCTGAGCCAATGGTATGTTCGGCGCCAACCGTGCACCTACCTTGCACCGACACTGGCTCCCAACAGACCGAAACGAGATTCCACTTGACCCATGTCACCTAGGAGTACCATCGGGTGTGTCCAAAATGATTTCCAAGCCTATGGTATGTTCGGCGCCAACCGTGCACCTATCTTGCACCGACACTGGCTCCTAACAGACCAAAACGAGATTCCACTTGACCCACGTCACCTACGAGTACCATCGGGTGCGTCCAAAATGATTTCCGAGCCTATGGTATGTTCGGCACAAACCGTGCACCTATCTTGCACGGACACTGGCTCCCAACGGACTAAAACAAGACTCCACATGACCCACGTCACCTAGGAGTTCCATCGGGTGTGTCCAAAACAATTTCCGAGCCTATGGTATGTTCCGCGCCAACCGTGCACCTATCTTGCACCGACACTGGCTCCCAACGGACAGAAACAAGGCTCCACATGACCCACGTCACCTAGGAGTTCCATCGGGTGTGTCCAAAACGATTTCTGAGCCTATGGTATGTTCGGCGCCAACCGTTCACCTATCATTGCACCGACACTGGCTCCCAACAGACCGAAAATGAGATTCCACATGACCCACATCACCTAGGAGTACCATCGGGTGCGTCCAAAATGATTTCTGAGCCTATTGTATGTTCGGCGCAAACCGTGCCCCTATCTTGCACCGACACTGGCTCCCAACGGACTGAAACAAGACTCCACATGACCCACGTCACCTAGGAGTTCTATCGGGTGTGTCCAAAACGATTTCTGAGCCAATGGTATGTTCGGCGCCAACGGTGCACCTATCTTGCACCGACACTGGCTCCCAATAGACCGAAACGAGATTCCACTTGACCCACGTCACCTAGGAGTACCATCGGGTGTGTCCAAAATGATTTCCGAGCCTGTGGTATGTTTGGCGCCAACCGTGCACCTATCTTGCACTGACACTGGCTCCTAACAGACTGAAACAAGACTCCACATGAACCACGTCACCTAGGAGTTCCATTGGGTGTGTCCAAAACGATTTCCGAGCCTATGGTATGTTCCGCGCCATCCGTGCACCTATCTTGCACCGACACTGGCTCCCAACGGACAGAAACAAGACTCCACATGACCCACGTCACCTAGGAGTTCCATCGGGTGTGTCCAAAACGATTTCTGAGCCAATGGTATGTTCGGCACCAACCGTGCACCTATCTTGCACCGACACTGGCTCCCAACAGACCGATACGAGATTCCAATTGACCCACGTCACCTAGGAGTTCCATCGGGTGCGTCCAAAATGATTTCTGAGCCTATGGTATGTTCGGCGCAAACTGTTCACCTATCTTGCACCGACACTGGCTCCCAACAGACCGAAACGAGATTCCAAATGACCCACATCACCTAGGAGTACCATCGGGTGCGTCCAAAATGATTTCCGAGCCTATGGTATGTTCGGCACAAACCGTGCACCTATCTTGCACGGACACTGGCTCCCAACGGACTGAAACAAGACTCCATATGACCCACGTCACCTAGGAGTTCCATCGGGTGTGTCCAAAACGATTTCTGAGCCAATGGTATGTTCGGCGCCAACCGTGCACCTATCTTGCACCGACACTGGCTCCCAACAGACCGAAACGAGATTGCAATTGACCCACATCACCTAGGAGTACCATCGGGTGCGTCCAAAATGATATCTGAGCCTATGGTGTGTTCGGCGCAAACCGTGCCCCTATCTTGCACCGACACTGGCTCCCAACGGACTGAAACAAGACTCCACTTGACCCACGTCACCTAGGAGTTCCATCGGGTGTGTCCAAAATGATTTCTGAGCCAATGGTATGTTCGGCGCCAACCGTGCACCTACCTTGCACCGACACTGGCTCCCAACAGACCGAAATGAGATTCCACTTGACCCATGTCACCTAGGAGTACCATCCGGTGTGTCCAAAATGATTTCCAAGCCTATGGTATGTTCGGCGCCAACCGTGCACCTATCTTGCACCGACACTGGCTCCTAACAGACCGAAACGAGATTCCACTTGACCCACGTCACCTACGAGTACCGTCGGGTGCGTCCAAAATGATTTCCGAGCCTATGGTATGTTCGGCACAAACCGTGCACCTATCTTGCTTGGACACTGGCTCCCAGCGGACTAAAACAAGACTCCACATGACCCACGTCACCTAGGAGTTCCATCGGGTGTGTCCAAAACAATTTCTGAGCCTATGGTATGTTCCGCGCCAACCATGCACCTATCTTGCACCGACACTGGCTCCCAACGGACAGAAACAAGGCTCCACATGACCCACGTCACCTAGGAGTTCCATCAGGTGTGTCCAAAACGATTTCTGAGCCTATGGTATGTTCGGCGCCAACCGTTCACCTATCATGCACCGACACTGGCTCCCAACAACCGAAATGAGATTCCACATGACCCACATCACCTAGGAGTACCATCGGGTGCGTCCAAAATGATTTCTGAGCCTATTGTATGTTCGGCGCAAACCGTGCCCCTATCTTGCACCGACACTGGCTCCCAACGGACTGAAACAAGACTCCACATGACCCACGTCACCTAGGAGTTCTATCGGGTGTGTCCAAAACGATTTCTGAGCCAATGGTATGTTCGGCGCCAACGGTGCACCTATCTTGCACCGACACTGGCTCCCAATAGACCGAAACGAGATTCCACTTGACCCACGTCACCTAGGAGTACCATCGGGTGTGTCCAAAATGATTTTCCGAGCCTATGGTATGTTCGGCGCCAACCGTGCACCTATCTTGCACCGACACTGGCTCCTAACAGACTGAAACAAGACTCCACATGACCCACGTCACCTAGGAGTTCCATCGGGTGTGTCCAAAACGATTTCCGAGCCTATGGTATGTTCCGCGCCATCCGTGCACCTATCTTGCACCGACACTGGCTCCCAACGGACAGAAACAAGACTCCACATGACCCACATCACCTAGGAGTTCCATCGGGTGTGTCCAAAACGATTTCTGAGCCAATGGTATGTTCGGCACCAACCGTGCACCTATCTTGCACCGACACTGGCTCCCAACAGACCGATACGAGATTCCAATTGACCCACATCACCTAGGAGTACCATCGGGTGCGTCCAAAATGATTTCTGAGCCTATGGTATGTTCGGCGCAAACCGTTCACCTATCTTGCACCGACACTGGCTCCCAACAGACCGAAATGAGATTCCAAATGACCCACATCACCTAGGAGTACCATCGGGTGCGTCCAAAATGATTTTCAAGCCTATGGTATGTTCGGCACAAACCGTGCACCTATCTTGCACGGACACTGGCTCCCAACGGACTGAAACAAGACTCCACATGACCCACGTCACCTAGGAGTTCCATCGGGTGTGTCCAAAATGATTTCCGAGCCAATGGTATGTTCGGCGCTAACCGTGCACCTATCTTGCACCGACACTGGCTCCCAACAGACCAAAACGAGATTCCAATTGACCCACGTCACCTAGGAGTACCATCGGGTGTGTCCAAAATGATATCTGAGCCTATGGTGTGTTCGGCGCAAACCGTGCCCCTATCTTGCACCGACACTAGCTCCCAATGAACTGAAACAAGACTCCACATGACCCACGTCACCTAGGAGTTCCATCGGGTGTGTCGAAAATGATTTCCGAGCCTATGGTATGTTCGGCACAAACCGTGCACCTATCTTGCACGGACACTGGCTCCCAACAGACCGAAACGAGGTTCCACTTGACCCACGTCACCCAGGAGTACCATCGGGTGTGTCCAAAATGATTTTCGAGCCAATGGTATGTTTGGCGCCAACCGTGCACCTATCTTGCACTGACACTGGCTCCTAACAGACCGAAACGAGATTCCACTTGACCCACATCACCTAGGAGTACCATCGGGTGCGTCCAAAATGATATCTGAGCCTATGGTGTGTTTGGCGCAAACCGTGCCCCTATCTTGCACCGACACTGGCTCCCAATGGACTGAAACAAGACTCCACATGACCCACGTCACCTAGGAGTTCCATCGGGTGTGTCGAAAATGATTTCTAAGCCAATGGTATGTTCGGCGCCAACCGTGCACCTATCTTGCACCGACACTGGCTCCCAATAGACCGAAACGAGGTTCCACTTGACCCACGTCACCTAGGAGTCCCATTGGGTGTGTCCAAAACAATTTCCGAGCCTATGGTATGTTCGGCGCCAACCGTGCACCTATCTTGCACCGACACTGGCTCCTAATAGACCGAAACGAGATTCCACTTGACCCACGTCACCTAGGAGTTCCATCGGGTGTGTCCAAAACGATTTCCGAGCCAATGGTATGTTCGGCGCCAACCGTGCACCTATCTTGCACCAACACTGGCTCCCAACAGACCAAAATGAGATTCCAATTGACCCACGTCACCTAGGAGTACCATCGGGTGCGTCCAAAATGCTTTCTGAGCCAATGGTATGTTCGGCGCAAACCGTGCACCTATCTTGCACCGACACTGGCTCCCAACGGACTGAAACAAGACTCCACATGACCCACATCACCTAGGAGTTCCATCGGGTGTGTCCAAAATGATTTCTGAGCCAATGGTATGTTTGGCGCCAACCGTGCACCTACCTTGCACCGACACTGGCTCCCAACAGACCGAAACGAGATTCCACTTGACCCACGTCACCTAGGAGTACCATCGGGTGTGTCCAAAATGATTTCTAAGCCTATGGTATGTTCGGCGCCAACCGTGCACCTATCTTGCGCCGACACTGGCTCCTAATAGACCGAAACGAGATTCCACTTGACCCACGTCACCTACGAGTACCATCGGGTGCGTCCAAAATGATTTCCGAGCCTATGGTATGTTCGGCACAAACCGTGCACCTATCTTGCATGGACACTGGCTCCCAACGGACTGAAACGAGATTCCACTTGACCTACGTCACCTAGGCATTCCATCGGGTGTGTCCAAAACGATTTCCGAGCCAATGGTATGTTCGGCGCCAACCGTGCACCTATCTTGCACCGACACTAGCTCCCAACGGACAGAAACAAGACTCCACATGACCCACGTCACCTAGGAGTACCATCGGGTGCGTCCAAAATGATTTCTGAGCCAATGGTATGTTCGGCACAAACTGTGCCCCTATCTTGCACCGACACTGGCTCCCAACAGACCGAAACAAGACTCCACTTGACCCACGCCACCTAGGAGTTCCATCGGGTGTGTCCAAAATGATTTCTAAGCCAATGGTATGTTCGGCGCCAACCGTGCACCTACCTTGCACCGACACTGGCTCCCAACAGACCGAAACAAGACTCCACTTGACCCACGCCACCTAGGAGTTCCATCGGGTGTGTCCAAAATGATTTCTGAGCCAATGGTATGTTCGGCGCCAACTGTGCCCCTATATTGCACCGACACTGGCTGCCAACGGACTGAAACAAGACTCCACATGACCCACGTCACCTAGGAGTTCCATCGGGTGTGTCCAAAATGATTTCTGAGCCAATGGTATGTTCGGCACCAACCGTGCACCTATCTTGCACCGACACTGGCTCCCAACAGACCGATACGAGATTCCAATTGACCCACGTCACCTAGGAGTACCATCGGGTGCGTCCAAAATGATTTCTGAGCCTATGGTATGTTCGGCACAAACCGTTCACCTATCTTGCACCGACACTGGCTCCCAACAGACCGAAATGAGATTCCAAATGACCCACATCACCTAGGAGTACCATCGGGTGCGTCCAAAATGATTTTCGAGCCTATGGTATGTTCAGCACAAACCGTGCACCTATCTTGCACGGACACTGGCTCCCAACGGACTGAAACAAGACTCCACATGACCCACGTCACCTAGGAGTTCCATCGGGTGTGTCCAAAATGATTTCTGAGCCAATGGTATGTTCGGCGCTAACCGTGCACCTATCTTGCATCGACACTGGCTCCCAACAGACCGAAACGAGATTCCAATTGACCCACGTCACCTAGGAGTACCATCGGGTGCGTCCAAAATGATATCTGAGCCTATGGTGTGTTCGGCGCAAACCGTGCCCCTATCTTGCACCGACATTGGCTCCCAATGGACTGAAACAAGACTCCACATGACCCACGTCACCTAGGAGTTCCATCGGGTGTGTCAAAAATGATTTCTAAGCCAATGGTATGTTCGGCGCCAACCGTGCACCTATCTCGCACCGACACTGGCTCCCAACAGACCGAAACGAGGTTCCACTTGACCCACGTCACCTAGGAGTACCATTGGGTGTGTCCAAAACGATTTCCGAGCCTATGGTATGTTCGGCGCCAACCGTGCACCTATCTTGCACCGACACTGGCTCCTAACAGACCAAAATGAGATTCCACTTGACCCACATCACCTACGAGTACCATCGGGTGCGTCCAAAATGATTTCCGAGCCTATGGTATCTTCGGCACAAACCGTGCACCTATCTTGCACGGACACTGGCTCCCAACGGACTGAAACGAGATTCCACTTGACCCACGTCACCTAGGCATTCCATCGGGTGTGTCCAAAACGATTTCCGAGCTAATGGTATGTTTGGCACCAACCGTGCACCTATCTTGCACCGACACTAGCTCCCAACGGACAGAAACAAGACTCCACATGACCCACGTCACCTAGGAGTACCATCGGGTGCGTCCAAAATGATTTCTGAGCCAATGGTATGTTCGGCGCAAACCGTGCCCCTATCTTGCACCGACACTGGCTCCCAACAGACCGAAACGAGATTCCAATTGACCCACGTCACCTACGAGTACCATCGGGTGCGTCCAAAATGATTTCCGAGCCTATGGTATCTTTGGCACAAACCGTGCACCTATCTTGCACGGACACTGGCTCCCAACGGACTGAAACGAGATTCCACTTGACCCACGTCACCTACAAGTACCATCGGGTGCGTCCAAAATGATTTCCGAGCCTATGGTATCTTCGGCACAAACCGTGCACCTATCTTGCACGGACACTGGCTCCCAACGGACTGAAACGAGATTCCACTTGACCCACGTCACCTAGGCATTCCATCGGGTGTGTCCAAAACGATTTCCGAGCCAATGGTATGTTCGGCGCCAACCGTGCACCTATCTTGCACCGACACTAGCTCCCAACGGACAGAAACAAGACTCCACATGACCCACGTCACCCAGGAGTACCATCGGGTGCGTCCAAAATGATTTCTGAGCCAATGGTATGTTCGGCGCCAACCGTGCACCTATCTTGCACCGACACTGGCTCCCAATAGACCGAAACGAGATTCCAATTGACCCACGTCACCTAGGAGTACCATCGGGTGCGTCCAAAATGATATCTGAGCCTATGGTGTGTTCGGCGCAAACCGTGCCCCTATCTTGCACCGACACTGGCTCCCAACGGACTGAAACAAGACTCCACATGACCCACGTCACCTAGGAGTTCCATCGGGTGTGTCGAAAATGATTTCCGAGCCTATGGTATGTCCGGCACAAACCGTGCACCTATCTTGCACGGACACTGGCTCCCAACAGACCGAAACGAGGTTCCACTTGACCCACATCACCCAGGAGTACCATTGGGTGTGTCCAAAATGATTTCCGAGCCAATGGTATGTTCGGCGCCAACCGTGCACCTATCTTGCACCGACACTGGCTCCTAACAGACCGAAACAAGATTCCACTTGACCCACGTCACCTAGGAGTACCATCGGGTGCGTCCAAAATGATATCTGAGCCTATGGTGTGTTCGGCGCAAATCGTGCCCCTATCTTGCACCGACCCTAGCTCCCAACGGACTGAAACAAGACTCCACATGACCCACGTCACCTAGGAGTTCCATCGGGTGTGTCGAAAATGATTTCTAAGCCAATGGTATGTTCGGCGCCAACCGTGCACCTATCTTGCACCGACACTGGCTCCCAACGGACTGAAACAAGACTCCACATGACCCACGTCACCTAGGAGTTCCATCGGGTGTGTCAAAAATGATTTCTAAGCCAATGGTATGTTCGGCGCCAACCGTGCACCTATCTTGCACCGACACTGGCTCCCAACAGACCGAAACGAGGTTCCACTTGACCCACGTCACCTAGGAGTACCATTGGGTGTGTCCAAAACGATTTCTGAGCCTATGGTATGTTCGGCGCCAACCGTGCACCTATCTTGCACCGACACTGGCTCCTAACAGACCAAAATGAGATTCCACTTGACCCACGTCACCTACGAGTACCATCGGGTGCGTCCAAAATGATTTCCGAGCCTATGGTATCTTCGGCACAAACCGTGCACCTATCTTGCACGGACACTGGCTCCCAATGGACTGAAACGAGATTCCACTTGACCCACGTCACCTAGGCATTCCATCGGGTGTGTCCAAAACGATTTCCGAGCTAATGGTATGTTCGGCGCCAACCGTGCACCTATCTTGCACCGACACTAGCTCCCAACGGACAGAAACAAGACTCCACATGACCCACGTCACCTAGGAGTACCATCGGGTGCATCCAAAATGATTTCTGAGCCAATGGTATGTTCGGCGCAAACCGTGCCCCTATCTTGCACCGACACTGGCTCCCAACAGACCGAAACGAGATTCCAATTGACCCACGTCACCTACGAGTACCATCGGGTGCGTCCAAAATGATTTCCAAGCCTATGGTATCTTTGGCACAAACCGTGCACCTATCTTGCACGGACACTGGCTCACAACGGACTGAAACGAGATTCCACTTGACCCACGTCACCTACAAGTACCATCGGGTGCGTCCAAAATGATTTCCGAGCCTATGGTATCTTCGGCACAAACCGTGCACCTATCTTGCACGGACACTGGCTCCCAACGGACTGAAACGAGATTCCACTTGACCCACGTCACCTAGGCATTCCATCGGGTGTGTCCAAAACGATTTCCGAGCCAATGGTATGTTCGGCGCCAACCGTGCACCTATCTTGCACCGACACTAGCTCCCAACGGACAGAAACAAGACTCCACATGACCCACGTCACCCAGGAGTACCATCGGGTGCGTCCAAAATGATTTCTGAGCCAATGGTATGTTCGGCGCCAACCGTGCACCTATCTTGCACCGACACTGGCTCCCAATAGACCGAAACGAGATTCCAATTGACCCACGTCACCTAGGAGTACCATCGGGTGCATCCAAAATGATATCTGAGCCTATGGTGTGTTCGGCGCAAACCGTGCCCCTATCTTGCACCGACACTGGCTCCCAACGGACTGAAACAAGACTCCACATGACCCACGTCACCTAGGAGTTCCATCGGGTGTGTCGAAAATGATTTCCGAGCCTATGGTATGTTCGGCACAAACCGTGCACCTATCTTGCATGGACACTGGCTCCCAACAGACCGAAACGAGGTTCCACTTGACCCACGTCACCCAGGAGTACCATTGGGTGTGTCCAAAACGATTTCCGAGCCAATGGTATGTTCGGCGCCAACCGTGCACCTATCTTGCACCGACACTGGCTCCTAACAGACCGAAACAAGATTCCACTTGACCCACGTCACCTAGGAGTACCATCGGGTGCGTCCAAAATGATATCTGAGCCTATGGTGTGTTCGGCGCAAATCGTGCCCCTATCTTGCACCGACACTGGCTCCCAACGGACTGAAACAAGACTCCACATGACCCACGTCACCTAGGAGTTCCATCGGGTGTGTCGAAAATGATTTCTAAGCCAATGGTATGTTCGGCGCCAACCGTGCACCTATCTTGCACCGACACTGGCTCCCAACGGACTGAAACAAGACTCCACATGACCCACGTCACCTAGGAGTTCCATCGGGTGTGTCAAAAATGATTTCTAAGCCAATGGTATGTTCGGCGCCAACCGTGCACCTATCTTGCACCGACACTGGCTCCCAACAGACCGAAACGAGGTTCCACTTGACCCACGTCACCTAGGAGTACCATTGGGTGTGTCCAAAACGATTTCCGAGCCTATGGTATGTTCGGCGCCAACCGTGCACCTATCTTGCACCGACACTGGCTCCTAACAGACCAAAATGAGATTCCACTTGACCCACGTCACCTACGAGTACCATCGGGTGCGTCCAAAATGATTTCCGAGCCTATGGTATCTTCGGCACAAACCGTGCACCTATCTTGCACGGACACTGGCTCCCAACGGACTGAAACGAGATTCCACTTGACCCACGTCACCTAGGCATTCCATCGGGTGTGTCCAAAACGATTTCCGAGCTAATGGTATGTTCGGCGCCAACCGTGCACCTATCTTGCACCGACACTAGCTCCCAACGGACAGAAACAAGACTCCACATGACCCACGTCACCTAGGAGTACCATCGGGTGCGTCCAAAATGATTTCTGAGCCAATGGTATGTTCGGCGCAAACCGTGCCCCTATCTTGCACCGACACTGGCTCCCAACAGACCGAAACGAGATTCCAATTGACCCACGTCACCTACGAGTACCATCGGGTGCGTCCAAAATGATTTCCAAGCCTATGGTATCTTTGGCACAAACCGTGCACCTATCTTGCACGGACACTGGCTCCCAACGGACTGAAACGAGATTCCACTTGACCCACGTCACCTACAAGTACCATCGGGTGCGTCCAAAATGATTTCCGAGCCTATGGTATCTTCGGCACAAACCGTGCACCTATCTTGCACGGACACTGGCTCCCAACGGACTGAAACGAGATTCCACTTGACCCACGTCACCTAGGCATTCCATCGGGTGTGTCCAAAACGATTTCCGAGCCAATGGTATGTTCGGCGCCAACCGTGCACCTATCTTGCACCGACACTAGCTCCCAACGGACTGAAACAAGACTCCACATGACCCACGTCACCTAGGAGTTCCATCGGGTGTGTCGAAAATGATTTCTAAGCCTATGGTATGTTCGGCACAAACCGTGCACCTATCTTGCACGGACACTGGCTCCCAACAGACCGAAACGAGGTTCCACTTGACCCACGTCACCCAGGAGTACCATTGGGTGTGTCCAAAACAATTTCCGAGCCAATGGTATGTTCGGCGCCAACCGTGCACCTATCTTGCACCGACACTGGCTCCTAACAGACCGAAACAAGATTCCACTTGACCCACGTCACCTAGGAGTACCATCGGGTGCGTCCAAAATGATATCTGAGCCTATGGTGTGTTCGGCGCAAATCGTGCCCCTATCTTGCACTGACACTGGCTCCCAACGGACTGAAACAAGACTCCACATGACCCACGTCACCTAGGAGGTCCATCGGGTGTGTCGAAAATGATTTCTAAGCCAATGGTATGTTCGGCGCCAACCGTGCACCTATCTTGCACCGACACTGGCTCCCAACGGACTGAAACAAGACTCCACATGACCCACGTCACCTAGGAGTTCCATCGGGTGTGTCAAAAATGATTTCTAAGCCAATGGTATGTTCGGCGCCAACCGTGCACCTATCTTGCACCGACACTGGCTCCCAACAGACCGAAACGAGGTTCCACTTGACCCACGTCACCTAGGAGTACCATTGGGTGTGTCCAAAACGATTTCCGAGCCTATGGTATGTTCGGCGCCAACCGTGCACCTATCTTGCACCGACACTGGCTCCTAACAAACCAAAATGAGATTCCACTTGACCCACGTCACCTACGAGTACCATCGGGTGCGTCCAAAATGATTTCCGAGCCTATGGTATCTTCGGCACAAACCGTGCACCTATCTTGCACGGACACTGGCTCCCAACGGACTGAAACGAGATTCCACTTGACCCACGTCACCTAGGCATTCCATCGGGTGTGTCCAAAACGATTTCCGAGCTAATGGTATGTTCGGCGCCAACCGTGCACCTATCTTGCACCGACACTAGCTCCCAACGGACAGAAACAAGACTCCACATGACCCACGTCACCTAGGAGTACCATCGGGTGCGTCCAAAATGATTTCTGAGCCAATGGTATGTTCGGCGCAAACCGTGCCCCTATCTTGCACCGACACTGGCTCCCAACAGACCGAAACGAGATTCCAATTGACCCACGTCACCTACGAGTACCATCGGGTGCGTCCAAAATGATTTCCAAGCCTATGGTATCTTTGGCACAAACCGTGCACCTATCTTGCACGGACACTGGCTCCCAACGGACTGAAACGAGATTCCACTTGACCCACGTCACCTACAAGTACCATCGGGTGCGTCCAAAATGATTTCCGAGCCTATGGTATCTTCGGCACAAACCGTGCACCTATCTTGCACGGACACTGGCTCCCAATGGACTGAAACGAGATTCCACTTGACCCACGTCACCTAGGCATTCCATCGGGTGTGTCCAAAACGATTTCCGAGCCAATGGTATGTTCGGCGCCAACCGTGCACCTATCTTGCACCGACACTAGCTCCCAACGGACAGAAACAAGACTCCACATGACCCACGTCACCTAGGAGTACCATCGGGTGCGTCCAAAATGATTTCTGAGCCAATGGTATGTTCGGCGCCAACCGTGCACCTATCTTGCACCGACACTGGCTCCCAACAGACCGAAACGAGATTCCAATTGACCCACGTCACCTAGGAGTACCATCGGGTGCGTCCAAAATGATATCTGAGCCTATGGTGTGTTCGGCGCAAACCGTGCCCCTATCTTGCACCGACACTGGCTCCCAACGGACTGAAACAAGACTCCACATGACCCACGTCACCTAGGAGTTCCATCGGGTGTGTCGAAAATGATTTCCGAGCCTATGGTATGTTCGGCACAAACCGTGCACCTATCTTGCACGGACACTGGCTCCCAACAGACCGAAACGAGGTTCCACTTGACCCACGTCACCCAGGAGTACCATCGGGTGTGTCCAAAACGATTTCCGAGCCAATGGTATGTTCGGCGCCAACCGTGCACCTATCTTGCACCGACACTGGCTCCTAACAGACCGAAACAAGATTCTACTTGACCCACGTCACCTAGGAGTACCATCGGGTGCGTCCAAAATGATATCTGAGCCTATGGTGTGTTCGGCGCAAATCGTGCCCCTATCTTGCACCGACACTGGCTCCCAACGGACTGAAACAAGACTCCACATGACCCACGTCACCTAGGAGTTCCATCGGGTGTGTCGAAAATGATTTCTAAGCCAATGGTATGTTCGGCGCCAACCGTGCACCTATCTTGCACCGACACTGGCTCCCAACAGACCGAAACGAGGTTCCACTTGACCCACGTCACCTAGGAGTACCATTGGGTGTGTCCAAAACGATTTCTGAGCCTATGGTATGTTCGGCGCCAACCGTGCACCTATCTTGCACCGACGCTGGCTCCTAACAGACCGAAACGAGATTCCACTTGACCCACGTCACCTAGGAGTTCCATCGGGTGTGTCCAAAATGATTTCCGAGCCAATGGTATGTTCGGCGCCAACCGTGCACCTATCTTGCACCAACACTAGCTCCCAACAGACCGAAACGAGATTCCAATTGACCCACGTCACCTAGGAGTACCATCGGGTGCATCCAAAAAGCTTTCTGAGCCAATGGTATGTTCGGCGCAAACTGTGCACCTATCTTGCACCGACACTGGCTCCCAACGGACTGAAACAAGACTCCACATGACCCACGTCACCTAGGAGTTCCATCGGGTGTGTCCAAAATGATTTCTGAGCCAATGGTATGTTCGGCGCCAACCGTGCACCTACCTTGCACCGACACTGGCTCCCAATAGACCGAAACGAGATTCCACTTGACCCACGTCACCTAGGAGTACCATCGGGTGTGTCCAAAACAATTTCTGAGCCTATGGTATGTTCGGCGCCAACCGTGCACCTATCTTGTGCCGACACTGGCTCCTTACAGACCGAAACGAGATTCCACTTGACCCACGTCACCTACGAGTACCATCGGGTGCATCCAAAATGATTTCCGAGCCTATGGTATCTTCGGCACAAACCATGCACCTATCTTGCACGGACACTGGCTCCCAACGGACTGAAACGAGATTCCACTTGACCCACGTCACCTAGGCATTCCATCGGGTGTGTCCAAAACGATTTCCGAGCCAATGGTATGTTCGGCGCCAACCGTGCACCTATCTTGCACTGACACTAGCTCCCAACGGACAGAAACAAGACTCCACATGACCCACGTCACCTAGGAGTACCATCGGGTGCGTCCAAAATGATTTCTGAGCCAATGGTATGTTCGGCGCAAACCGTGCCCCTATCTTGCACCGACACTGGCTCCCAATAGACCGAAACAAGACTCCACTTGACCCACGCCACCTAGGAGTTCCATCGGGTGTGTCCAAAATGATTTCTGAGCCAATGGTATGTACGGCGCCAACCGTGCACCTACCTTGCACCGACACTGGCTCCCAACAGATCGAAACAAGACTCCACTTGACCCACGCCACCTAGGAGTTCCATCGGGTGTGTCCAAAATGATTTCTGAGCCAATGGTATGTTCGGCGCCAACCGTGCCCCTATCTTGCACCGACACTGGCTGCCAACGGACTGAAACAAGACTCCACATGACCCATGTCACCTAGGAGTTCCATCGGGTGTGTCCAAAACGATTTCTGAGCCAATGGTATGTTCGGCACCAACCGTGCACCTATCTTGCACCGACACTGGCTCCCAACAGACCGATACGAGATTCCAATTGACCCACGTCACCTAGGAGTACCATCGGGTGCGTCCAAAATGATTTCTGAGCCTATGGTATGTTCGGCGCAAACCGTTCACCTATCTTGCACCGACACTGGCTCCCAACAGACCGAAATGAGATTCCAAATGACCCACATCACCTAGGAGTACCATCGGGTGCGTCCAAAATGATTTTCGAGCCTATGGTATGTTCGGCACAAACCGTGCACCTATCTTGCACGGACAATGGCTCCCAACGGACTGAAACAAGACTCCACATGACCCACGTCACCTAGGAGTTCCATCGGGTGTGTCCAAAATGATTTCCGAGCCAATGGTATGTTCGGCGCTAACCGTGCACCTATCTTGCACCGACACTGGCTCCCAACAGACCGAAACGAGATTCCAATTGACCCACGTCACCTAGGAGTACCATCGGGTGCGTCCAAAATGATATCTGAGCCTATGGTGTGTTCGGCGCAAACCGTGCCCCTATCTTGCACCGACACTGGCTCCCAACGGATTGAAACAAGACTCCACATGACCCACGTCACCTAGGAGTTCCATCGGGTGTGTCAAAAATGATTTCTAAGCCAATGGTATGTTCGGCGCCAACCGTGCACCTATCTTGCACCGACACTGGCTCCCAACAGACCGAAACGAGGTTCCACTTGACCCACGTCACCTAGGAGTACCATTGGGTGTGTCCAAAATGATTTCCGAGCCTATGGTATGTTCGGCGCCAACCGTGCACCTATCTTGCACCGACACTGGCTCCTAACAGACCGAAACGAGATTCCACTTGACCCACGTCACCTATGAGTACCATCGGGTGCATCCAAAATGATTTCTGAGCCTATGGTATCTTCGGCAAAAACCGTGCACCTATCTTGCACGGACACTGGCTCCCAACGGACTGAAACGAGATTCCACTTGACCCACGTCACCTAGGCATTCCATCGGGTGTGTCCAAAATGATTTCCGAGCCAATGGTATGTTCGGCGCCAACCGTGCACCTATCTTGCACCGACACTAGCTCCCAACGGACAGAAACAAGACTCCACATGACCCACGTCACCTAGGAGTACCATCGGGTGCGTCCAAAATGATTTCTGAGCCAATGGTATGTTCGGCGCAAACCGTGCCCCTATCTTGCACCGACACTGGCTCCCAACAGACCGAAACGAGATTCCAATTGACCCACGTCACCTACGAGTACCATCGGGTGCGTCCAAAATGATTTCCGAGCCTATGGTATCTTCGGCACAAACCGTGCACCTATCTTGCACGGACACTGGCTCCCAACGGACTGAAACGAGATTCCACTTGACCCACGTCACCTAGGCGTTCCATCGGGTGTGTCCAAAATGATTTCCGAGCCAATGGTATGTTCGGCGCCAACCGTGCACCTATCTTGCACCGACACTAGCTCCCAACGGACAGAAACAAGACTCCACATGACCCACGTCACCTAGGAGTACCATCGGGTGCGTCCAAAATGATTTCTGAGCCAATGGTATGTTCGGCGCAAACCGTGCCCCTATCTTGCACCGACACTGGCTCCCAACAGACCGAAACAAGACTCCACTTGACCCACGCCACCTAGGAGTTCCATCGGGTGTGTCCAAAATGATTTCTGAGCCAATGGTATGTTCGGCGCCAACCGTGCACCTACCTTGCACCGACACTGGCTCCCAACAGACCGAAACGAGATTCCACTTGACCCACGTCACCTAGGAGTACCATCGGGTGTGTCCAAATCGATTTCCGAGCCTATGGTATGTTCGGCGCCAACCGTCCACCTATCTTGCACCGACACTGGCTCCTAACAGACCAAAACGAGATTCCACTTGACCCACGTCACCTACGAGTACCATCGGGTGCGTCCAAAATGATTTCCGAGCCTATGGTATGTTCGGCACAAACCATGCACCTATCTTGCACGGACACTGGCTCTCAACGGACTGAAACAAGACTCCAAATGACCCACGTCACCTAGGAGTTCCATCGGGTGTGTCCAAAACGATTTCCGAGCCTATGGTATGTTCCGCGCCAACCGTGCACCTATCTTGCACCGACACTGGCTCCCAACGGACAGAAACAAGGCTCCACATGACCCACGTCACCTAGGAGTTCCATCGGGTGTGTCCAAAATGATTTCTGAGCCTATGGTATGTTCGGCGCCAACCGTTCACCTATCATGCACCGACACTGGCTCCCAACAGACCGAAATGAGATTCCACATGACCCACATCACCTAGGAGTACCATCGGGTGCGTCCAAAATGATTTCTGAGCCTATGGTATGTTCGGCACAAACCGTGCCCCTATCTTGCACCGACACTGGCTCCCAACGGACTGAAACAAGACTCCACATGACCCACGTCACCTAGGAGTTCCATCGGGTGTGTCCAACACGATTTCTGAGCCAATGGTATGTTCGGCGCCAACCGTGCACCTATCTTGCACCGACACTGGCTCCCAACAGACCGAAACGAGATTCCACTTGACCCACGTCACCTAGGAGTACCATCGGGTGTGTCCAAAATGATTTCCGAGCCTATGGTATGTTCGGCGCCAACCGTGCACCTATCTTGCACCGACACTGGCCCCTAATAGACTGAAACAAGACTCCACATGACCCACGTCACCTAGGTGTTCCATCGGGTGTGTCCAAAACGATTTCCGAGCCTATGGTATGTTCCGCGCCATCCGTGCACCTATCTTGCACCGATACTGGCTCCCAACAGATAGAAATGAGACTCCACATGACCCACGTCACCTAGGAGTTCCATCGGGTGTGTCCAAAATGATTTCTGAGCCAATGGTATGTTCGGCGCAAATCGTCCACCTACCTTGCACGGACACTGGCTCCCAACGGACTGAAACAAGACTCCACATGACCCACGTCACCTAGGAGTTCCATCGGGTGTGTCCAAAATGATTTCCAAGCCAATGGTATGTTCGGCGCCAACCGTACACCTATCTTGCACCGACACTGGCTCCCAACAGACCGAAATGAGATTCCAATTGACCCACGTCACCTAGGAGTACCATCGGGTGCGTCCAAAATGATTTCTGAGCCAATGGTATGTTCGGCACAAACCGTGCCCCTATCTTGCACCGACACTGGCTCCCAACGGACTGAAACAAGACTCCACATGACCCACGTCACCTAGGAGTTCCATCGGGTGTGTCCAAAATGATTTCCGAGCCAATGGTATGTTCGGCGCTAACCGTGCACCTATCTTGCACCGACACTGGCTCCCAACAGACCGAAACGAGATTCCAATTGAACCACGTCACCTAGGAGTACCATCGGGTGCGTCCAAAATGATATCTGAGCCTATGGTGTGTTCGGCGCAAACCGTGCCCCTATCTTGCACCGACACTGGCTCCCAACGGATTGAAACAAGACTCCACATGACCCACGTCACCTAGGAGTTCCATCGGGTGTGTCAAAAATGATTTCTAAGCCAATGGTATGTTCGGCGCCAACCGTGCACCTATCTTGCACCGACACTGGCTCCCAATAGACCGAAACGAGGTTCCACTTGACCCACGTCACCTAGGAGTACCATTGGGTGTGTCCAAAATGATTTCCGAGCCTATGGTATGTTCTGTGCCAACCGTGCACCTATCTTGCACCGACACTGGCTCCTAACAGACCGAAACGAGATTCCACTTGACCCACGTCACCTACGAGTACCATCGGGTGCATCCAAAATGATTTCTGAGCCTATGGTATCTTCGGCACAAACCGTGCAACTATCTTGCACGGACACTGGCTCCCAACGGACTGAAACGAGATTCCACTTGACCCACGTCACCTAGGCATTCCATCGGGTGTGTCCAAAATGATTTCCGAGCCAATGGTATGTTCGGCGCCAACCGTGCACCTATCTTGCACCGACACTAGCTCCCAACGGACAGAAACAAGACTCCACATGACCCACGTCACCTAGGAGTACCATCGGGTGCGTCCAAAATGATTTCTGAGCCAATGGTATGTTCGGCGCAAACCGTGCCCCTATCTTGCACCGACACTGGCTCCCAACAGACCGAAACGAGATTCCAATTGACCCACGTCACCTACGAGTACCATCGGGTGCGTCCAAAATGATTTCCAAGCCTATGGTATCTTCGGCACAAACCGTGCACCTATCTTGCATGGACACTGGCTCCCAACGGACTGAAACGAGATTCCACTTGACCCACGTCACCTAGGCGTTCCATCGGGTGTGTCCAAAATGATTTCCGAGCCAATGGTATGTTCGGCGCCAACCGTGCACCTATCTTGCACCGACACTAGCTCCCAATGGACAGAAACAAGACTCCACATGACCCACGTCACCTAGGAGTACCATCGGGTGCGTCCAAAATGATTTCTGAGCCAATGGTATGTTCGGCGCAAACCGTGCCCCTATCTTGCACCGACACTGGCTCCCAACAGACCGAAACAAGACTCCACTTGACCCACGCCACCTAGGAGTTCCATCGGGTGTGTCCAAAATGATTTCTGAGCCAATGGTATGTTCGGCGCCAACCGTGCACCTACCTTGCACCGACACTGGCTCCCAACAGACCGAAACGAGATTCCACTTGACCCATGTCACCTACGAGTACCATCGGGTGCATCCAAAATGATTTCTGAGCCTATGGTATCTTCGGCACAAACCGTGCAACTATCTTGCACGGACACTGGCTCCCAA
The DNA here is from genome assembly GCF_019320115.1 of Miscanthus floridulus. Classification (NCBI taxonomy): domain Eukaryota; kingdom Viridiplantae; phylum Streptophyta; class Magnoliopsida; order Poales; family Poaceae; genus Miscanthus; species Miscanthus floridulus. Next base: position 1,990 of record NW_027097622.1, on the reverse strand, counting down.
CGGACTGAAACGAGATTCCACTTGACCCACGTCACCTAGGCATTCCATCGGGTGTGTCCAAAATGATTTCCGAGCCAATGGTATGTTCGGCGCCAACCGTGCACCTATCTTGCACCGACACTGGCTCCCAACAGACCGAAACAAGACTCCACTTGACCCACGTCACCTAGGAGTACCATCGGGTGTGTCCAAAACGATTTCCGAGCCTATGGTATGTTCGGCGCCAACCGTCCACCTATCTTGCACCGACACTGGCTCCTAACAGACCAAAACGACATTCCACTTGACCCACGTCACCTACGAGTACCATCGGGTGCGTCCAAAATGATTTCCGAGCCTATGGTATGTTCGGCACAAACCATGCACCTATCTTGCACGGACACTGGCTCCCAACGGACTGAAACAAGACTGCAAATGACCCACGTCACCTAGGAGTTCCATCGGGTGTGTCCAAAACGATTTCCGAGCCTATGGTATGTTCCGCGCCAACCGTGCACCTATCTTGCACCGACACTGGCTCCCAACGGACAGAAACAAGGCTCCACATGACCCACGTCACCTAGGAGTTCCATCGGGTGTGTCCAAAACGATTTCCGAGCCTATGGTATGTTCGGTGCCAACCGTTCACCTATCATGCACCGACACTGGCTCCCAACAGACCGAAATGAGATTCCACATGACCCACATCACCTAGGAGTACCATCGGGTGCGTCCAAAATGATTTCTGAGGCCTATGGTATGTTCAGCACAAACCGTGCCCCTATCTTGCACCGACACTGGCTCCCAACGGACTGAAACAAGACTCCACATGACCCACGTCACCTAGGAGTTCCATCGGGTGTGTCCAACACGATTTCTGAGCCAATGGTATGTTCGGCGCCAACCGTGCACCTATCTTGCACCGACACTGGCTCCCACAGATCCGAAACGAGATTCCACTTGACCCACGTCACCTGGGGAGTACCATCGGGTGTGTCCAAATTGATTTCCGAGCCTATGGTATGTTCGGCGCCAAACCGTGCACCTATCTTGCACCGACACTAGCCCCTAATAGACTGAAACAAGACTCCACATGACCCACGTCACCTAGGTGTTCCATCAGGTGTGTCCAAAACGATTTCTGAGCCTATGGTATGTTCCGCGCCATCCATGCACCTATCTTGCACCGATACTGGCTCCCAACAGATAGAAATGAGACTCCACATGACCCACGTCACCTAGGAGTTCCATCGGGTGTGTCCAAAATGATTTCTGAGCCAATGGTATGTTCGGCGCAAATCATGCACCTACCTTGCACGGACACTGGCTCCCAACGGACTGAAACAAGACTCCACATGACCCACGTCACCTAGGAGTTTCCATCGGGTGTGTCCAAAATGATTTCCAGCCAATGGTATGTTCGGCGCCAACCGTACACCTATCTTGCACCGACACTGGCTCCCAACAGACCGAAATGAGATTCCAATTGACCCACGTCACCTAGGAGTACCATCGGGTGCGTCCAAAATGATTTCTGAGCCAATGGTATGTTCGGCACAAACCGTGCCCCTATCTTGCACCGACACTGGCTTCCCTAACGGACTGAATGAAACAAGACTCCACATGACACCACGTCACCTAGGAGTTCCATCGGGTGTGTCCAAAATGATTTCTGAGCCAATGGTATGTTCAGCGCAAAACCGTTGCCACCTATCTTGCAATGGACACTGGCTCCCAATGGACTGAAACAAGACTCCACATGACCCACTCACCTAGGAGTACCATCGGGTGCGTCCAAAATGATTTCCGAGCCTATGGTATGTTCGGCCACAAACCATGCACCTATCTTGCATGGACACTGGCTCCCAATGGACTTAACAAGACTCAACATGACCCACATCAACCTAGGAGTTCCATCGGTTGTGTCCAAAACGATTTCCGAGCCCTATGGTATGTTCCGCGCCAACCGTGCACCTATCTTGCACCGACACTGGCTCCCAATGGACAGAAA
>NW_027097621.1:0-100000 GCF_019320115.1 Miscanthus floridulus | reverse complement strand
CTCCATCGGCAAAGTGTCCGCCCGTAGAGTGCGGACAGTCCGACGATGCCACCGGCGCCCTAGATAGAAAAGACGGGTCTCACAGAGTGGACCGGACGCTGGTCACGCAGTGACCGGATGCTGGGGTCCTACGTCCAGTCAGAGTGACGTATGGTGATGCAGGCAGAGTGAAGAAGCTGGAGAGTGACCGGACGCTGGTGCTGCGTCCGATCACGTCCGACCAGACGCGTCCGGTCATGTCCGGTACCTTACTGGAAACGACAGAACGCTGGGGTTTCTACGTCCGGTCAGTTGAAGCTGCTGCGTCCAGTCAGGTCAAGTGACCATTGGAATTGGGACATGTGGCCGTCTGCGGGCGACCGGACGCTGAGGTCCAGCGTCCGGTCAACACGACCGGAGCGTCTGGTCGACCCGATTTTTGCCCAGTGAAGGGGTAACGGCTATTTTAGCCCTTGGGGCTATAAATAGAAGTGGCCTTTGGCCATGGCTAGTGTTGAGCACTGAAGGGGACTTAGTGTCCATGCTTGTGAGTGCTTGGGAGCCCTCCATCACACATATGCTTGATAGTGATCATTCGATTGTGTGAGTGAGCGATTCTAGTATGAGTGCATCGTGAGGTTGCATCGAGTGGCACTATATGATCAAGTTGCAAGCCAGTGATGCTTGTTACTCTTGGAGGTTGCCACCTCCTAGACGACTTGGTGGTGGTCTCCATCGAAGCCCGCAAGAAGCTTGTGCGGAGCTCCGGAGAAGTGCTTGTGAGGGGCATTGTGCTCGCCCCATGGGAGCCACGAAGAGCAACTCTAGTAAAGCATGTCATTGAGCTACCCTCACTCAAAGGGTAGGTTCTTACGACGCCTGATGTGCGGGCTTAGCGGGTGATGCTAATTAGTCGCCGAACCACCAAGTAAGTGGTCGACACAATGGGGACTAGCGTGTTGGCAAACACATGAACCTCGGGAGAAAAATCATCGTGTCAACCTTGTTCTTCCTGTTGGTTTGCATCCCCATTGCACAAGCTTGCAATTACTTTTATACATATTAAGCTTGTGTAGTTACTCTTGTAATTAGATAGCTTATGTAGCTTGCTAATTACCTTCTTGCTTGTGTAGCATAGAAGTAGCTCCCTTACGTGGCTAATTTGGTTTTAGTAACCTTGTTAGTCACATTGCTTAGTTTGTGTAGCTAAGTATTTGCGCTCTCTAATTAGGCATTGGTTGCCTTGTTATTGAGCATTGCTAGTGAGCTTAGTTAGCTTTGTGCCTTTGCTTACTAGCATGTGTAGGAGCTCTCTCATTGCTTGAAGTATTAGTGTCATAGGTTTGTGTGACATTGCTTCTAAAATTGGTTAGGTGAGCTCTAGCTAGCTCGACACCTTTGTTGCTTTATTAGTATCTTTGGAAGGTGCTAGAGAATATAGATAGAGGGGTGTAGTCTTGGCTAGACCGATAGTTTTAATTCCGCACTCGTTTCGGTTAGCCGACGAGATTAATTTTAGAAAGGACTATTCACCCCCCTCTAGTCCGCCATCTCGACCCTACAAGTGGTATCAGAGCTAGGTCTTTCATTTGTGGTCTTCACCGACCTGAGAGGATAGCGACTTATGGGCTAGATGTTGATTGTCCACATATTTTTGATGGCACACACTTTACACGATGAAAAAATTGGATGATATGCAATTTTAAGTTTATTTGCCCTCAAATGTGGTGGATGGTAGATGTAGACTTTTCTCATGTGTTGGATGAAGATAATCTAACTCAAGCACAAGAGAAATGCCTAGATCTCGATATCCAAGCTACTAACATCATGTATAGATCTTTGCATGATTGTATATTTGGAGAGATCATTGACATGAAGATCGCCCATGAGATTTGGAGTTATATCAATGAGAAATATAGGACGGTCTCTGATGATGATGATGAGTCCAAGATGGAGGCACATGAGTGTGTTGAGCATAACCACAATTTGGTGATTATGGAAGATTGCTCCACCTCATGGTCAAGTGGTGATGATGATGATGATGATCGATCTACCACAAGTTCACTTGACAAGGTTGATGATGATGCCACAAGTGTTGCAAGTGATGATGCTACCCCATGCACACTTGATGGTGATGATGGTTCATGCTCAAGCCTTGATGAAGATGCTACTACAAGCTCTCCAACTACATCACCACATTGCTTCATGTCACAAGGTGATACCAAGATAACAAATGATAATGTGGTTGATCATGTTAGTTCATATGATGAGCTTGTTAGTAGACTTGCTAGCATGACCATGTCTTTAGAAAATGAGAAGGCTAAAACATTGAAATTAGAAAATGAAAACTCATTTCTAAAGAACTCTTGTGAAGAACATAAGAAATTACTTGATACTTATAAATCTTCACATGATGAGCTAAAATTGAATCATGAGACACTACTTGCATCTCATGATGAATTATTAGAACAACATGCTTCTCTCATTAAAATATTTATAAAGAAACTTAAAAATAATGAGAGCTCATCACATGGATCAAATGATAAATCACAAATTATTGCTAACCCTTGTGATGTAGGCAAAAAGCATGTATCCACCTCTTATGATGATTTATTAGATATGTCATGCTCTTCACAATTAGATGCTTGTTCTACTTCTATGTCTTGTGAGACTAACATTTTGAAGGAAAACAATGAGCTCAAAAATGAAGTAAAGAAATTGAGCAATAAGTTATAGAGGTGCTACAACTCAAAAGTTACCTTTGAGCACATGCTGAAGACTCAAAGAAACTATGGTGATAAGTGTGGCCTTGGCTTCAAGAAGAAGATAACAAAGGGTGAGAGAAAGAGAGAGAGAAAGATGAAGAAGCTACAACAAAGAAAGCTCTCTCATACCATGTGCTACCGATATCATGAAGCGGGACACCTTGCAAATGGTTACCCTAACATTGAGAAGCTCAAGAAGATAAAAGAAGATGAGAGGCTCAAGCATGTCAAGTGCTTCAAATGACGCACTTGGGGTCACCTCACCTCATTGTGCCCAACCAAGCATTTGGTGAAGCAACAAGTGAAGCCTCAACCAAAGCCATAAGTTGAGCAAGAAAAGACACCCTAAGTTCAAATCAAGATCAACCATGAAGATGGTGGTGACTTGATGAAGAAGAAGAAGAAAACAAGAAGGGGTGGAAAGGCAAGGCATCCAATGCAAACTCAAGATGTCAAGATGATGAGCAAGAATGAAGATGAGAAGAAAGATCATGCTCACACCAAGTGCTTTAAGTGTGGTAGTGTGGGACACTTTGCCTCTAAGTGTCCTACCAAGTTTGAGAAGAAGGCTCAATCAATCCATGAGAGGCAAGGCAATGAGAAGCACCACATGAGCAAAGAAGAGAAGGCTCAAGCAAAGAGAAAGTGCTACTCATGCCGGGAAAGAGAACACATAGCACATTCATATCCCCTAGGTGACATTTCTAAGCCTATTTCAATTATTGATAATAATGTGCTTAGAAAGGATGGTAATGGTACCTCTATGGTTGCTATTGCAAAGCATTCCGCTACTCATACTAAGGCATTGCCTAAATATGTTGCTCCTAACTTGAGAGGACCCAAACTTATTTGGGTACCATTAAAAAGTGGATGATTGATTATAGGTACCATTGACATTGGAGGCTTAGTTCAAATGATATTCATCTTGTTGATCATGTAGTTGAGTCAAGTATTGCTAAGTGATGATCATTATCCCAATGCCATAACAAATTAAATGAAGTCCAAATGTGCTACAACATACAAGTGTAAATTTCAAGTTGTTAGTGATTCATTAGATATATTTGATGACTTGCAAATAATTAAGTTAAAGCTTGCTTGTTGGATGATCATGAGCTAACTAAGGTATATCTCTTGTTGATCATTTCATTTGGGTGCATATGAGTTGATTGAATTGGATAAATATGCAATGTTGCTTGCTATAAGATGATTGATTAGATAATTGCTTAGTAATCAAGTTTAGATTGATTTGTGTTGGATAAATTCATGAGATGACATTTAGTAAGTGATTTGAATGGATATATGTCTTATGGAAGTATTCAAACAAGTTAGTATCAAGTTTGATTTACATTTGATGAAGTATAGCTCAATTGTTGAAATCTATCATATATTGCAAAATCTGAGCTAGCTATGATCTTAGCCATGTTTGAGTGATCAAAACTTATTGGATTGGTATGAAAATTGGTGTACATACTCTAGACTTATAGTATAAGATTCTATAGAGATTTCATGAAAATTGGATAACAAATACTTTGGTTTTGGAGTGGATCTTATCAGCTATAGTGCAGCAGTTTTCAGCATATAGCAGTGGTGGAAGAATTAAAATTTGGTAGTTCATATGAGATCAAATGAAGCTAAAATTTTTACAGCTGCTAGATAACTTAGTAATGCTTACCTCCACCAAATTTCGTGGTATTTGGATTTATACTTTGGGAGATATGCTTATTTACTTGGAGAGTACAGAATCTGCCAGAAAAGTGACAAGTGTTGGATCGATCTAGAGTCACTTTAATTGAAAGGTCCTCGAGTTGGAAACATGTTTATAAGTGATTGAGGTACCTAAGTGTGGTTTTGAGATGATCTAGAAGTATTACAAGCAAAGAGTGCAAGGTCATTTGATTGAGAAGTGTATTTTGCACACTTTTGGTACTCAAGATGAAGATCAAGATCAAACTTAATTTGGAATTGAAGTTTAAGTTCTAGATATGATTGGAAATCTTTTGGGTAGAAAGAAAAGGACTTAAAGAAGGAATCAAGGTTACTCATCAAGTTAAGTCCATCACTTGGATCAATCAATCAAATAATTTCAAGTGAGTATCAAGAATGGTTCTTGGAGAAAGGTCACTTCTCCCTAGTGTAGGGGCTTGCCGCCTATGAGTAGGTAAATCAAGTGTGGTACTTAGAAGACTAACATGAAAGTGGTGATTCAAGGGACATTTGAGATGCTTAGTTGAAGAAATCAAAAGGATTGATCAAGAAAAGTAAGCAACACCCAAAAGAGAGCTAGTTATTTCAAGTGGTATTCCAAATAGTTCTCTCATGCAAGTAAGAATTAAAAGATGAAGCAAGTCAACCACAACAAGAAAGTGCACTTGATCATAAGTGGTATTCATTTCATATGGATGAAGAATGAAATTCAAATTGGTATCTATTGGTCTTCACCAAGCTCTTAATCGGACTTCACATTGCTTATTGGAGTAATGAATTAGAATTTATGTGACTACCCTCTACTCCAACATAGCAAAGGTATCATTGTAATGTGCATGATCATTTCATCCTTTACTAGTATACGGTTAGTGCATATAGTACATGCTTAATAGGATCATGCATAACAAATGAAATATTTAAATTCATAGCCTACCACTATTGCTTGAATGATTATTTGATCTAGTGGTTAGTATGTGAATTTATTCATGAGCTAAGTGAACCCAAGTACTTGACTCAATTTGAATTGCTAACAAGTAACAATTACAACATTGGCAAGATAATCCTTACATGAGGTGTGAAGAAGCTTGTCATTGGTTCAAACCAGACTTGAAAGCTTAAGCAAATCAATTTAGTTCAAGTCACATAAGAAGCTCATGATAATGATAAGAGTACTAGCATAAGACAAACAATGCAAATGGATATCTAATTTGAATGTTTCAAGTGGTATCTAGACTCAAGTATTTTATCAAAAATTCATAAGTAATGTCTAGATCAACCCACAAGTGATATCCTATAAGTGGTACTCATAAAGATAGCAAATGTTCAAGAAAACGATCAAAATAGATAAATCCAACTAGTGGTTCCAAAATAGAACATTATTCAAAATGATATCACACCCTTCAATTGGTATCCTACAATTGGTATCAATCATAAAAAATGATGGTTCCACAAGTGATCCTCAACTTTAAAGTGATCATAAAATGAAGTATGCATCCCTCACCTACAAGAGCTTAAGTGTATAAAATGGATGACCCATGCATAAGAATGATAAGATACAAGTAGGACAAGTCGCATTTTTTAAATGGTATCAACATGTGGTGTCATTCCAATATTCAAGTAATGTCCATAAAAATGCAAAATTCTAGTCTCAACCATCTACCCCAAAGTGCATACATTTGCATCAATAAGAAGCATACCCTTTATGGAAATTGATGACAAAGGAGGAGAAATTATACAAAGATATGATATGATATGATATGATATGATATGATATGATATGATATGATATGATATGATATGATATGATATGAAAGATATAGGGGAGAAATTGTACCATGGGGGAGAGATTGTACAAGGATGTAAAAGATATGAAAATCTTTAGAATGTACAAAGGAAAGAGATAAGACATGGACATGGACAAAGAGGGAGCAACATTGGAGAAAAGAGATGGATCAAAATTCTTTGACAAGAAGAGAAGCACACAAATAGGGGGAGCAAGCTCATGGACTTTGATTGATTGCATTTGATATGTGCATATTCATGTGCTTGCTTGAATTGCATAAAAACTTTCAAATTCAATATGCATGCTTGTGTGGTGTATGCTAGTTGTAGAACTTGAATGATGATTTAATAACTAGCATGCATAGGATGATAGCTAGACACTTGGTATGCTTTACAAGTAATGCTAGTATCTTATTTTTAATGTTGATCTCATGAGGTATCTAGTGTTTTTATTTCCAAGTGGCATCTAGCTAATCATGGTGCTAAGGATGAACTTAAAGGTGCAACTACGATTGGTATCACACTTCAAAGGTTTATTCTATACACCTTAGCATCATTCGGTAGTAATTACTCTCCCACAATTTAAATCTATGCATATGTGCGAACTTCAAATCAAACACTCTAGCACATATGTAGGGAGAGCTAATACTACCATTTTGGGTTTGTGATACTTGTCCAAAATCATTTACACATGGTAAAATTGCTTGGGCAAGCAAAATGAATCCAAAAGAGCTTAATTTATATATCTTTGTAGAATTTTCATCAATTATCAAAAATGGAGAGATTGAAAGGTCCTTGTTTGGTTTTGGTAATTGAGTGACAACCTAGGTGGACTAATTGTGTTTATGTGAGATATACAGGTGATTAGTCCATAAGTACATGTGTGTGAGCAACATATGCCATGAAGGTGAAAATGGGTTGAAAATGTTGCAAAGCTCACACATGTGATGATGAAGGAGCTTATTGCATATGAGACATGACATTGAGTCATGTGATCAAGGTGGAGAAGATCAAGACAAGACTTGGCTTGATGGACCGGTTGCAAGTGTGAAGGGCAAGTCAAAGGCTTTGGAGTGATGGACCGCGTGGCGGTGAAGCTTGAGCAAGACTTGGCGCCGATGGACGATGGCAACGGTGAAGAGCAAGTGAAGTCAAGATTGATGAACCAATATGATCATGTGATGATATGAAGTGGATCATATCATTGTTGATCGTGTTGGTGCATGTGTTGCATCGATGTTGGAGGAGATGGAATGGAATGCGCAAGGCAAAGGTAAAACCTAGGGCATTTCATTTCACCGGTCATAGGTGTGTAGAGAAGTTTATGACCGGGTTTAGGATAGATGGCTGTACTATCAAGAGGAGCAAACTTGTTTATATATCGGTCATCTAGTGCCACTCGAGTGATCTATCTTTGCATCATTGCTAGGATCGAGTGGCGTGGCAAGTTGAGTGGCTAACATCCTTTGAGAAATGATTGTAAAAATGCTAACACATATACACATGGTGGTGTACACTTGGTGGTGTTGGTACATTTACAAAGGAGATAAAGTTGGAGTTGATGTGGATCAACTTGGTGAAGGAACTCCATCGGCGGAGTGTCCGCCCGTAGAGTGCGGATAGTCCGACGGTGCCACTGGCGCCCTAGACAGAAAAGACGGGTCTCACAGAGTGGACCAGATGCTGGTCATGTAGTGACTAGACGCTGGGGTCCTGCATCTGGTCAGAGTGACGTATGGTGATGCAGGTAGAGCGAAGAAGCTAGAGAGTGACCGGACGCTAGTGCTGTGTCTGATCACGTCCGACCGGACGTGTCCGGTCATGTCCGGTACCTTACTGGAAACGACTAGACGCTGGGGTTTCTGCGTCTAGTCAGTTGAAGCTGCTGTGTTTGGTCAGGTCAAGTGATCGTTGGAATCGGGACACATGGCCGTCTACGGGCGACCGAACGCTGAGGTCCAGCGTCCGGTCAACACGATCGGAGCGTCCGGTCGGCCTGATTTTTGCTCAGTGAAGGGGTAACGGCTAGTTTAGCCCTTGGGGCTATAAATAGAAGTGGCCTTCAGCCATGGCTGGTGTTGAGCAGCGAAGGGGACTTAGTGTCCATGCTTGTGAGTGCTTGGGAGCCCTCCATCACACATATGCTTGATAGTGATCATTCGATTGTGTGAGTGGGCGATTCTAGTGTGAGTGCATTGTGAGGTTGCATCGAGTGGCACTAGGTGATCGAGTTGCAAGCCGGTGGTGCTTGTTACTCTTAGAGGTTGCCACCTCCTAGATGGCTTGGTGGTGGTCTCCGTTAAAGCCCGCAAGAAGCTTGTGCGGAGCTTCAGAGAAGTGCTTGTGAGGGGCATTGTGCTCGCCCCACGAGAGCCGCGAAGAGCAACTCTAGTAAAGCATGTCATTGAGCTACCCTCACTCAAGGGGTAGGTTCTTGCGGCGCTCGACGTGCGGGCTTAGCGGGTGATGCTAATTAGTCACCGAACCACCGAGTGAGCGGTCGACACAACAGGGACTAGCGTGTTAGCAAACACATGAACCTCAGGAGATAAATCATCGTGTCAACCTTGTTCTTCCCGTTGGTTTGCATCCCCATTACATAAGCTTTCAATTACTTTTATACATATTAAGCTTGTGTAGTTACTCTTGTAATTAGATAGCTTGTGTAGCTTGCTAATTACCTTCTTGCTTGTGTAGCATAGAAGTAGCTCACTTGCGTGGCTAATTTGGTTTTAGTAACCTTGTTAGTCACATTGCTTAGTTTGTGTAGCTAAGTATTTGCGCTCTCTAATTAGGCATTGGTTGCTTTGTTATTGAGCATTGCTAGTGAGCTTAGTTAGCTTTGTGCTTTTGCTTACTAGCATGTGTAGGAGCTCTCTCATTGCTTGAAGTACTAGTGGCATAGGTTTGTGTGACATTGCTTCTAAAATTGGTTAGGTGAGTTCTAGCTAGCCTGGCTCCTTTGTTGCTTTATTAGTATCTTTGGAAGGTGCTAGAGAACATAGATAGAGGGGTGTAGTCTTGGCTAGACCGATAGTTTTAATTTCGCACTCGTTTCGATTAGCCGACAAGATTAATTTTAGAAAGGACTATTTACCCCTCCTCTAGTCCGCCATCTCGACCCTACAACTGGCCTCAACAAAGTGTGTCCAAAGGATCATTTCTCTTTGACACGCATAGACCAGATAGTCGACTCTACCTCGGGTTACGAGATCCTCTCCTTTTCTGGATGCCTACTCGGGCTATCACCAGATCGCGATGAAGGAGTCCGATCAACTCGCAACCTCATTCATTATCTCGTATGGTTTGTACTGCTATGTAACTATGCCTTTTGGCCTAAAGAACGCTGGTACCACCTACCAAAGGTGCATGTAGTAATGCTTCACCGACCAAATCAACCCGCTCGAACAGACTGATCAGACCGAGCGGCCGAAACCAACAATCGCCGTCTATGTTGATGACATAGTGGTCAAAATGGCTCAAGCTTGTGACCTGATCATAAATTTGGCCGCAACATTAGCGAACCTCTGCAGGTTCAACATTAGTCCGAATCCTGAAAAATGCCTTTTCGGAGTTCCAAAGGGGAAGCTGTTAGGATACATTATATCCGAGCGTGGCTGAAAGGTCCTAATGGCTAGAGGGGGGGTGAATAGCCTATTAAGAATTTCTACAACAACACTTGACAAACCAGTTAGACAATTATGAGGCGAAGCAAGTGTTGCCCTAGCCTACTAAAAATGCAAGCCACCTACCATAATTCTAGTTTCTATAGTTTCTATCCACACAATGGTTATGGCACTACACTAAGTTAGTGTGCTCTCCAAAGCTAACTAAAGAGCCACACTAACCAAACTAACAAGCTCTTACAACTAGCTACACTAAAGAGCTTGATGACTAGTTTGTGGTAATGTAAAGAGAGAGAGCAAGTTAGTCATACCACCATGTCGAGGAGTGAACCAATCAATCACAAGGATGAATACCAATTAATACCAATCACCTTGGAATCAAATAATGACACAATAATTTTTACCGAGGTTCACTTGCTTGCCGGCAAGCTAGTCCTCGTTGTGGTGATTCACTCACTTGAAGGTTCACGTGCTAATTGGCATCACATGCCAAATCCTTAATAGGGTGCCACACAACCAACACAAGATGAGGATCACACAAGCCATGAGCAATCCACTAGAGTATATTTTGGCTCTTCACCGAGGAAAGGTCAAGAAACCCCTCACAATCACCATGATTGGAGCACGAGACAATCACCAACCTCCGCTCAACGATCCTCACAGCTCTAAGCCATCTAGGTGGCAACAACCACCAAGAGTAACAAGCGAATCCCACAAAACACGAACACTAAGTGCCTCTAGATGCAAACACTCAAGCAATGCACTTTGATTCTCTCCCAATCTCACAAACATGATGAATCAATGATGGAGATGAGTGGGAGAGCTTTGGCTAAGCTCATAAGGTTGCTATGTCAATGCAAAATGGCCAAGAGAGTAAGCTAGAGCCAGCCATGGGGCTTAAATAGAAGCCTCTACGAAATAGAGTCGTTGTACCCCTTCACTGGATATAACACGGGGTGACTAGATGCACCGGTTAGATTGACCAGACGATGGACCCTAGTGTCCCCTCTCTTCAAATACTGAGCACCCAATCCCACTAGTCAAGTGATGACCGGACGTGCTGCTACGAAGTGACCGGACGCTGGACTCCAGTGTCCAGTCGTTTCCAGTAAGCATCCAGAAGCAAGAAATCATGACCGGACGCATCCGGTCATGCTCGACCGGACTCACCTAGCGTCTCCTCTATGCGCTGCCACGTTAGTAGGACTGGACGCACCCCTTCAGCATCTGGTCACCAAATGACCCAGCGTCCGATCACGGACCGACGCCAGCATCTTCATGCATCCACTGACCGGATGCGCCAGTCCTACCAAGACCAGCGTCCGGTCACTTACAGTGACCTCCGTCTTTTCTGTATAGAGCGTCGGTGGCACCGTCGGACTATCCGCACTCTATGGGCGGACACTCCACCGGTAAAGTTCCTAACCCTTGCTCAAATGTGCCAACCACCAAGTGTATCACCTTGTGCACATGTGTTAGCATATTTTCACAAACATTTTTAAGGTGTTAGCACTCCACTAGATCTTAAATGCATATGCAATGAGTTAGAGCATCTAGTGGCACTTTGATAACCGCATTTCGATACGAGTTTCACCCCTCTTAATAGTATGGCTATCGAACCTAAATGTGATCACACTCTCTAAGTGTCTTGATCACCAAAATAAAATAACTCCTATTATTTATACCTTTGCCTTGAGCCTTTTGTTTTTATCTTTCTTCTTTTTAAGTCCAAGCGCTTGATCATCACCATGGCATCACCATCATAATGATCTTCACAATTTCTTCATCACTTGGAGTAGTGCCACCTATCTCATAATCACTTTGATAAACTATGTTAGCACTTAGGGTTTCATCAATTCACCAAAACCAAACTAGAGCTTTCAGTGGCATCGAGGCCAACCCCAAAAAGATCATGGCCATCTTTAGCATGGGTCCCATATGCAACATCAAGGGTGTGCAAAGGCTGACCAGCTGCCTAGCAGCTCTAAGCCAGTTCATCTCTTGGCTCGGCGAACGAGGGATGCCGCTCTACAAGCTCCTCAAAAATATGGACGTCTTTGTCTAGACCGAGGAAGCTCAGTAGGCTCTGGAGAGCCTCAAAGCATCCCTAACATCGGTCCCAATCCTTATCACTCCCGAATGAGGAGAACCCCTCCTCCTCTATGTCATGGCCAGCAACCATGTGGTAAGCGCCGCCCTAGTCGTCGAGAGAGAGGAACCAGGACACCACCTTAAGGTCCAGTGGCCCATATACTTCATCGGAGAAGTACTCACTGACCCCAAGGTCTGGTACCCCCAGGTGCAGAAACTCCTATACGTCATTCTGATGGTGACCCGAAAGCTCCTGCACTACTTCACCAACCACAAAGTCGCGGTCATCACTTCATACCCACTCGGAGACATCATCTGCAACCATGACGCCGTGGGACGGATCTCCAAGTGGGCACTCAAACTCATGGGCCATGACATCAGGTATATCCCCCATACAGCTATTAAATCTCAGGCTCTCGTGGATTTTATTGCTGAATGGACGGAGGTGTAGCTACCGACCTCTGACGTCACCCACGAGTACAGGACAATGTACTTCGATGAGTCCGTAATGGCGCCTGGCTTGGGGTTGGAGTGGTTCTGATCTCCCTAGATGGGAGTAAGCTAGGCTATGCCATTCGCCTCCACATTTTAGCCTCAAACAATGCCATGGGTACAAGACCCTCATCAATGGGCTACGCATCGCCATCGAGCTTGGCGCTACATGACTCTACATTCACGACGACTTAGAGTTGGCCGTTGATCAGGTCATGAAGGAGTCCTCTTGCAAAAGCCCCCTCATGGTAGCATACTGCCAAGAGGTGCGCAAGCTCGAGGACAAATTCCAGGGGATCAAGCTGCATCACGTCCCCCGAAAGGACAATGATGCTGCCAATTTTCTTACAAAATTGGCCGCCAGGCAGGATCCATCCCTGAGTGGGGTCTTCATCAACGATGTCCACGAGCCATCCGCCTGCATCCTGGAAGGTCCGGTCCGAACACACCCTGAAGCCCAGCTAGCACCCGGAGGCTCCGACCCCAACGCCAAGCCAGCGCTCGGGGGCTCTGATCCTAGTACCTCTATAACGACATCACCCACCGACATCACCATATTGGCACTTGATCAAACCGACTGGCGGGCCCCTCTACTCGCCTACCTCCTCGAGGAGGTTCTTCCACCCGAAAGGTCTGAAGCTCGATGGATCGCTCAACGCGCCAAGACCTTCGTCACGCTCGGTGATGAATTCTACAAACGGAGTCCATCGGGGATACTCATGAAGTGCATCTCCACCAACTAGGGGAAGCAGCTCCTCCTCGAGGTCCATGCTGGAATTTGCGAACATCACGTGGCCCCAAGGTTGCTAGTCGAAAAAGCCTTTCGCTAAGGTTTTTACTAGCCCACTGTGCTATGAGATGTAGAGGAGGTCGTCCACAGGTGTGAAGGATGCCAGTTCTACGCTCGGCAAACCCATTTGCTGACGTAGGAGCTCTAAACCATCCCTATCACTTGGCCATTCAATGTCTGGGGCCTCGACATGGTGGGACCCCTCAAAAAGGGCCCAGGCGATTTCACTCACCTACTCGTAGCAATTGACAAATTCACCAAGTGGATAGAGGCCAAGCCCATCACCAACATTCATTTGGAAGAGGCGGTTAAATTCTTCCTCGACATCATCTACCGGTTCAGCGTTCCTAACTGCATCATCACTGACCATGGGACTAACTTCATCAGGAAAAGTTCCTGGACTTCAATGATGGATACGACATTAGAATCGACTGGGCCTCGGTCGGACACCCACGTACTAATGGTCAGGTCGAGCATGCCAATGGCATGGTCCTCTAAGGATTCAAGTCACGCATCTTCGACCGACTCAACAAGTACACTGGGCGATGGGTTGCAGAGGTCCCAGCGATCCTCTGGAGCCTGAGAACAACCCCAAACCGATCCACAGGGTTCACACCCTTTTTCCTAGCCTACAGAGCTGAAGTAGTGCTGCCCTCCGACCTCGACCACGGTGCCCTAAGAGTGAAGGCTTTCGATTGTGACCGAGCCACGGAGGCTCAGCAAGACGCAGTCAACCTGCTCAAAGAGGCCCGTGAGATGACCGTCATCCGCTTCGCTCGCTACCAACAAACCCTGCGTAGTTACCACGAAAGGAAGATCAGGGGAGGATACTCGAAGTCGACGATCTCGTACTCCGGAGGACCCAATCAATGAAGGAAAAACACAAACTCTCTCCACCATGGGAAGGGTTCTATATGGTGACCGAAGTAATCCGACCGGGCACCTACCGACTGGAGGACAACAACGGCAACATTCTCACCAACACTTGGAACATTGAACAGCTACGTCATTTTTTCTCTAAATTTGGTCTTACCGCTTTTTAGTCAAACACTTGCTCTTATAAAAGCACCCTAGCCCCCGATTGGAGCTCTTCAAACCCCATCACTCGAGTCATCAAGGTAACATTGCCGACCCCTGCTATTTCTTTATAATCATTTCATACACCCATACATGCATTCATTCCATACGCCCATGCCCCCTGGACGATTCAGGCCCTGAACCACTCAGGGGCTCGGGAACTATGCATCGCACATGCAGCGAAATGCATCACAACGCTCCGTGTTGCGTCACGAAGCAGCAGTTGCCTCATTCAACATGAGCAACGACTGACCAGGGTTCAAAGGCCGGCCCATGAAAGGCTCGAGGCCACCCCACGTCAAATAGAGTTAGGGGAGAAAAACACAGATGAGCCCTGTGCGGCCCTCGCCTAGTCTGGCAGACAGGGTCATCTCAACCTTCTCGTTCGATCCTAAGCCTCTGCCAAGCCCACAAAATCTCCATCGAGGGGAGGCCATTAGGCCACCTAGGTCAGTCTCTAGAATGACCCAGGCATCTACCAGGTTGTAGGTAAAGGAGCAGTGAAATGTCACAAGAGGGCTATACCGACCCCGTCATGAACGACGGACCCGGATTCCACTTGATTATACCCGTTAGCGAACTCACCGAGCGTGTCACTCGAGCCCGAGCGATCGGGACAAGCGACAAAACTCAGACTCTCTAGTTGTGAGAAACCGAGGATGGGGTAACGCACACAACTCACACTGACCCCTACTAAGGCCTAATGGGGCTCGGGGGCCCAAGACACAAAACGCCTGGGTTTGTGACCTTGAACTCACCCCATCTAGCTATGCTTCGACTGTACACCAAACACCTGGGTCTACGACTCCGAACTCACGCCATCTAGCTATGCTTCGACTTCACAACAAAACACCCAGGTCTGTGAACCCAAACTCGCCCCATCCGGCTACACTTTGACTACACTCCAAAACTACATGGGTCTACGACCCCGAACTCGCCCCATCAGGATCTATGAGCTCAAGCTCGCCTGATCCCTAAAACTAACTAAACTAACTACCTCAGTTGCGCGGGCCACACCGAGGCTAGGATCCACGACTCTGACTCGCTTGATCCCACGGTGCGCATCGACGCCAGGATCCACAAGCTCCGTCTCGTTCGATCCCTAAGAACCAACTGTCTCGCCCGATCCCACGACGTGCACTGACGCCAGGATCTATGAGCTCTACCTCACTCGATCCCAAAACTAACCATCTCAGCTGCGCAACGACACCTTGGTTGACAATTCTGTCTCGACTAAAAACACGCACACACGCCCGCTAACAAACACCCCCAGTTGATTCTGCCCGAATCGCTCGGGGGCTCAGGGGGCTACACCCGTGGGTGTGCTCGCGCGGACCTGCGAATGAAATGGAAACTTCCCCCATTGACAACACAAAAAACCCTCTGGATGATTCTGCACGAATCACCTAAGGGCTCGGGACGCACCTGTCGTAAAGATAAAAATACCCCAGACGATTCTGCCTGAATTGCCCAGGGGCTCGGGAGCTCCTGTCAGGTTCATAAACCCGGGGTCCCTCACAGATCGGCTTCCCAACAAAGGCTCGGCCCAAGCAGACAACGCGCAACTCATGGGTCGGCCCAAGTATCTGAACAACAGGCTAGAAGGGTGATCCATTCACCGACCGGAAGGCCTGACCGAGGAGGAGCGGCGCCTGTTTTACGACTTTGGCCCACCTCTCCGACCGAAGCACTCACTTCGATCTCCAGCCCACCGCCGGACGACCTCTCCAACTGAAAGGCCTGGCCAAAGCACTACTCCCGACTCTGACCCCACGTTTCCGACTGGGGTACGTAAAAACCCTACTCACTGCTTTTCTTCGACTGGCGCAACCAGAGCCGACTGGGACCAACCGACTGGGGACGCTCGCTCGGAAAGGACCAGAGAACGAACGGAGAAAGCAAAGCAAGGCACACAAGTCAAACCACGATACCAGGAACCGTACCCTGTACACCTGCAGAAACAGTACTCTGCAACCTCCCTAACACAAACAGTGTTGTAGGCGCCGACATTTTCCCTACAGTATTGTGGGCGCCATTAATTCCCATACGGTAAGGCTCCCTCCATATGCCTCTGGGCATCGACAGTGTTGTGGGCGCCGACATTTATCGTACTGGGTGAACATGGTGAAACCTCTCACATGCCTCTGTGCATCAACAGTATAGCAGGTACCGACATCTGCCATACCCGAACAAAACGACGCAACCTCCCACTTACATCCGACATCAAACAGTGTTGTGGACGCCTACCATCATCCTGTACCCGCCGCGCGTGGGCAGCAAGGCTCAGAAGCATACGTACTATCCCCCTCTCACTTGTAAGGTCATCCTCTTCATCTATAAAAGGGGATACGCTCTCTCCCAACATCCAAGCGATTCTAGATTCATTAGATCGATCAAATTCACTAGTTCACAATCACAGAACCGCCAGGTTCGAACCTCAAGCACACGCTTGAACACTTAACTCATAGCGGAGCTCCTGTTACTCTCGGCCCTACAGACCGAACCTCTTGTACACTCATCTTTCTCCTTCTCATTTGTAACCCCACTATAAACTTTGAGCACCTGGGCTCAGGAATAAAGTCATCGACCGACTCAAACTAGACGTATGGCACGTTGCCTGAACCAGTATAAACCCTGTGTCATTGAGTGCTAGGCCACCCCCGATCACAACGTACGACAAAACTATAAATATTTAGTTGTTGGTCACTTTCTACACCGACATTTAGTCTTATTAATTAGTAACTAAATAGCCGATGTGACATCTACTAAACTTTAGTCCATGCACCAAACGCCCCTAGAAATCACTATACTACAGTGTTTATGTTCATTATTATGAAGCATGTTCACTTATTGGTTTCAGTCAGGACTTATCAGCCAGTCAACAGTG
This sequence comes from Miscanthus floridulus, assembly GCF_019320115.1. NCBI lineage: Eukaryota > Viridiplantae > Streptophyta > Magnoliopsida > Poales > Poaceae > Miscanthus > Miscanthus floridulus. The sequence goes on along the minus strand of NW_027097621.1, from coordinate 82,807 downwards.
TTTTTCTTTCACAACAAATCAACATCTATCGGACTTATCAGCCCAGTAAAATAAGCCAATGTCACAGTAGAGGGAATCATGCATGGCTGGCTGAGATTCACAGAAGAAGGGGGGCGTGCCCTTTGCAGACGTTGGCAGCATCGTTGATCTGGTGGCGATCCCACACCCTGATCCTGCAGCGATGCAGACGCTGGCTGTGCTACAGTGGAATGAATGGATATCATCCAGCAAGTCATGCATGCATGCATACGACTACGAGCTGAAGAAGGCTTTACTCCTGATAGACTGTAGATTTGCATCACATACGACTGTTTAGCTGGCGATTTTTTTTAAAAAATAGTACTGTAGTACTTTTGTTGTTATTTAGCAATTAGTGTCCAATCATAATCTAATTAGACTTAAAAGATTCGTCTCGTGAATTTCATCTAAACTATGTAATTAGTTTTATTTTTTATTTATATTTAATATTTCATGCATTCGTCCAAAGATTCAATACGATGAGGACTCTTAAAAAATTTTGCAAAAATTTTAGAAGGATCGAGGGCAGAGGGAGCTGGGAAGGAGTGAAGGACAGGACAGGCAGGCGGCGGCATCGTTGGCGGCAGAGCATCCGATGGTGCCCTTGCCCCCTTGGCTGCGGCGACACGGAGCCACACCTAAAAATTCAACTGCTACCCTAGTCCCTACCCATCAATCATCTGCTAATTTTGACTGTTCCCCGCCTAATCACGGCCGTCCGCTGTCCTCTTATATTAGTTAGAATTATCACATGCAGGAATAGATCGAGTAGGCTGTTGAATTTGATGAAAACGTTAGTGATTTATTTGTCGCCAGGTACAGTGTTGAAACCAAGTTTAGTTTTTGTTTCCCAGTATGTATTAACAACTTAACAGGTTACTAGTGTTTTGTTATGTTTGCGTCACAGTCACAGTGAGTGAGCTGGCAACAATGTAACATGGACGACGGACTTGTATTGTAACATTACGTAATCTTGATGACCTTAGCCTGCATGTCCTGATAAGTGACTGCTCTAACTGCTCCGCTCATGTTTCAGTTTTCCTTATGATACAAGGAAAGAAAAGAAAAACAAAGGAGAAGAAAGGAAAGAAAGCTGGAGGAGGTAGCAGAGTGATGAGTGGAGTATTGTTATTCCCCAACAACCAATAATGTATAATAAAACAACAACACATAAAAGTGGTGGTGGATGTGGAGGGAGTTGAGCTGCTAACTGCCGGAACACATGGCTTAGGCTGGATAATGCTGCTCCTGCTCCTCCCTGCTCTGCTCTGCTGGAAAGACCACGCTGACACTGCCCTCCACATGTGACCGAACCATGGCCATGGGAGGCGTATGCCACAATGCACACCTGCTCCTGCCTGCAGCCTGCCCAACCGAACCACAATGCCTGCAGCGTAAAATCTACTTACTCCTCCAACAACATTGTGTCGTGTTGGGCTTAATACTGTTACTATCTCACGCCAATTTGGTTTCTCTGTGCTTTCCAGCACAGCAGTTAGTAGAAACTGACAATTTTGCTGCTAATGTACTGGTTGCTGGGAGCAGATGGATTTCACGAGCTATTTTAATTTTAACCGCAGCTTGAATCTCACGCACAAATTTAAACCTCTCTTTCCATCTCCTCATCATCATCTTGAAAAGCTGGCTGCTCCCCTCCGCACCACTCCAGTGGTAAGTAGTGTAGAGTACTCGCCGTAGGCCTGGCGGTAGGGCTGCGTGGAGCTGCTGTGCCACACCACAGCAAAGCCAGCCACAGGCAGGCGGCATCTCTTCCAGCTAGGAACTTGGAGGATCGATGCTTTCTTTCCCTCAAAGCAAAACCAGTCAGCACTCGTCCCTACATTTATTTCAGTTCTGTCCAGACGGGAGAGAGAGAGAGAGGTCCATTCTGGCTTTTCGGATCCCCAATTCATCCGGATCAATCAATCGGAATCAGCTTGGCAGGCGCAACAAGGAAACTTGGAGACGTTGTTCCCATATCTAGAGGATTATTAGGATCTCCCCCCTTCTTGCCATTGCTACTATATATCTTCGATTGAGGGCAGGCCCGGTTGATGCGCGGGACGCAATGGCGCCGCCGTCCCCTTCCTCCGCTCCGGCCAAGAAACGCACCAAGTGGCTGCGAGGCAACAAGAAGGTTCGTGCCTGCATTGCTCCCCTCCCCATTCACCTCTACTCTCCTCCGTCCATGCCCGCAAGATGATTTCGCCTTTGCAATCCCGAGAGGAGAGACCGAGGTGTCAGTCTTGTTCGGCAAGCGCTCGCCTTTCGTCTCCAGATGGCGAGATGCATGGCGTTCGTGATTGAAGGACGGACCCTCGTCCTCGTCCTCTTCCGTGATGCATTCTGTTTGCGGCGTTCGAGGACGGCTTGATTGTCCTTTTGCGCCGGGGGGGGGGGGGGGGGGGGGGGGGGGGGGGGGAATCTTTCCTCCTCGTACGGTTGGTTTCAGTGTTGGGGGTTGAAACCTGCTGATGGCGATGCGTTGATTGCAATGTGCGACAGGTGATCGATAGGTACCTCGGCGAGGCGCGGGCGGCTCTCGCCTCGGCGGCGCAGGACACCGAGGATGGGGACGACGCGGCGGTGGCGGCGCTCGGCCTGGTGACCGCCGCTCTGGAGATGTCGCCGCGGGCCGAGGCGGCGCTGGAGCTCCGGGCGCGGGCGCTCCTCGCGCTCAGGCGCTACCGCGACGTCGCCGACATGCTCCGAGACTACATCCCCAGCTGCGCCAAGTCGTGCTCGGGCGACGACGCCACCACCACCGCCTCGTCCTGCTCGTCTGGCTCCGGGGCAGAGCTCCTGCCCCCGGACCGCGACCGCTTCGACGCCGGCGCCACCCGCTTCCTCTGCTGCCTCGACGTATCCGACCTGAAACGCCGCCTCGTCGCCAGCTTCTCCAGGAGCTCCGGCACCGAGGCCTACCAGTGGAGGTACCTGGTCCTGGGCCAAGCCTGCTTCCACCTCGGCTTGATGGAGGACGCGGTGGTGCTTCTCCAAACCGGCCGCCGTCTGGCCACCGCGGCGTTCCGGCGCGAGAGCGTGTGCTTGTCGGAGGACAGCTTCTCGCCGTCGAACCTGCTGACAGCCAACAACGCCGCGCCCGCCAGCAGAAGGACGTCGTCCTCCAATAAGTCCAGCTCTACAACAGCGTCCGAGGCGGAGTCCGTGTCGCAGCTGCTCGCGCACGTGAAGCTCCTCCTCCGCCGCCGCGCCGCGGCGGTGGCGGCGCTGGACGCCAGCCTCCCCGGCGAGGCCGTGCGGCATTTCAACAAGGTGCTCGACACGCGCCGCAGCGTGCTGCCACACCCCTTCGCCACGGCCTGCCTCGTGGGCCGCGCCGCCGCGTTCCGCTCTGCGGGGCGCCCCGCGGACGCCATCGCGGACTGCAACCGCGCGCTGGCGCTCGACCCGGCCTTCATCCCGGCGCTGCGCGCGCGCGCCGACCTGCTGGAGTCGGTCGGGGCGCTCCCGGACTGCCTCCGGGACCTCGACCACCTCAAGCTCCTGTACGACGCCGCGCTCCGGGACGGCAAGCTGCCGGGCCCGAGCTGGCGGCCGCAGGGCGGCATCCGGTTCGGGGAGATCGGCGGCGCGCACCGCACGCTCACCGCGCGTATCCAGCAGCTCCGCGGCCGCGTCGCCGCCGGCGAGGGGTGCGGCGTGGACTACTACGCCCTCCTCGGGGTGCGGCCCGGGTGCACGCGCTCTGAGCTGGAGCGCGCGCACCTGGTGCTGACGCTGAAGCTGAAGCCCGACCGGTCGGTGTCGTTCGCGGAGAGGCTGGAGCTCGTGGACGAGCACCGCGACCTGGAGGCCGTGCGCGACCAGGCGCGCATGTCGGCGCTGTTCCTGTACCGGATGCTGCAGAAGGGCTATTCGTTCATCATGTCGGCTGTGCTGGACGAGGAGGCTGCGGAGAGGCAGAGGGCCAAGGACGCCGCCGCGGCTGCTGCTTTGGCTGCCATGGCAGAGTCCGAACCAAAGCAGCAAGAAGAAGAAGAAGAAGAAGTGGCGACAATGCCAGAGAAGCCGGTGCCGGTGCCGGAGAGTGTTCCCCTCGCCATTGCAAACGGTGGCAACGTTCTGGTCACCACCAAGCCGGAAGCGATGGCGCCGGTGATTCCAATGCCCAGGACAGTGGTGACTGCAGCGACGCCATTGAGCCCACCGTTCCAGGGCGTGTTCTGCCGCGACATGGCGGTGGTCGGCACCCTGCTGTCCCGTGGCGGGTTCGACCGGCCGATTCCGGTGAAGTGCGAGGCAATGAGCTGCTGATCGTGGATCCAACGATGAACTTGCTGTAGTGGCAGCAGTAGCAAGCATTGTACAGTCTGGGAAGTCGCTTTCCTAGTTCCTGGTGTGGGGGAGGGGGAAGAAGAAGCGTCAGGGAGATTGAGATTTTGATTGGCTTCGTTTGTCGCGTCAGCAGCAGGTCCTTTTCCGAGTTCGTTAGAGTGCAATGCAGGCTCATCGCTTCTCTTGGCCGTGTACTGTAGATGCTCGTTCAGCCCCTCCTTCCTTGGTACTGCAGATGTTGTACAGTTTTATTTTATCATGAAGATTCTGCTGTGCAGTCCTCATGTAGTTCCGTCCCCGTTTATGCACGGCTCTTGGCTCATCCTGTAGTTTTCCTCGTTGTTTGGAATGGATCGAAGAAAAGTGGCGGCGTCAGCATCAGACATGGCAATGGGCAATGGCTACGCAAGGCTGTAAAGGTAAAAGGCAGATGGACGCATTGTCAGTCTGTCACACTCACACACATGGCGGATAAGTCCGAGGCAGGCAGCTCTCGCGTCCCATGGCCATGCTTGTGTGACGGAAGATGATGTGAGCCAGCCAGGCAGGCACCACCAGGTCGTCGATGAGATCACGCAGCAGCGAAGCACGTCGTTGTCGTCGTCCCCGTCCCCGTCCCCGTCCCCCATGGACCGTGGGCCATGGCTCCTGCTCCTCCATGGCTGGAGGAGGCCCTGGCCCCTGGAGGAGGGAAAGTGACCTGACGCTGTGACCCACCTCTCTCCCTCTCTGCACTGTACCTGAGGAGCTCTGCATCATGTGCATATGCGCGGCCGCAAAGTTGCAGTGGTGGTGGTGGTGGAGCATGGCATGGCATGGTATGGCTGTGGCAGCAATGCATGGCATGGATGCTCGGCGTTCTGCTTCTGCATCTGCTGCACTGCAGCTACAGGGCACAATCAAAACTCTCCACTCTCTCACTTTCGGTCCTCTTGGCTTGGCTGATGGCTGGCCTCATCTCTGAATCATGGCGTTCTCGCCATTCCTTTTTTGTTCTCTTCTATTCTGTTCTGACAACATTGTCAAAACCAGCTCTCAATTTTTCCCATTATACGCGGCCACAATCAGAGACGGTGGCGAGGTGTGGCTCACCACGTCATATATTGGTCCCTGACCCTGAAGAAGAAAGGATGATATCTATCTAATCGATGCACATGATGGGCTCTGTCTGCGGAGCATGCATGCCTTTGTGCATCGCAATGACTGACACTGATGAGGTGATCAGTTGCTGATGATGAATGATTACTCTATTTAGGAGAGGAGAGAGGGGGAGGGGAGGCTGCTTCATCTTGCAGGTTCCTGAATCCTGAGACTCAGATGCAGCAGCAGTGACGGCATCCCAGTAGAAGCGGCGGCCCGGCCTAATAATTGAAAATGACGAGGCGTTCTTGGATTGAAGCCTCGGTAGGCGCATGCATGGAACGGATGGATCACAATCATACTACATGGATGGATGTTTACAGCTTTTGCTCAGACCTCAGAGCGAGCAAAGGATGATGGCCTTCACGTGCTGCCTCATCCCATCTAGGAGTAGGAGTATCCCATGTTCACGAGTTCGTCCATCCATCACCATGACCATGATCTCTCACAGGCTCTCACTTGCTGCCTGTGTGTGGCTCAATAATAGTCTTAAAAACTCGCAGCTGAACCTGAAACAGAAGAGGCAGGAAGGGCGTGATCAGGCATTCCTTCCTTCACCTGGCAGCTACAGCAAGTGATTGGAGCCTAGTGACGTCACTAGTACGCTGGCTCCAGAGCTTGCTGTGATATTTCATTTCTGGGATGCATGCAATGCACATGCACCTAAACTAAAAGATGATTCTCGTCCATCTATCCATCATCGTCGAATTATCTTATCTTATGGTTCCCTCGAATCGAATAAACAACAAGACACAAAAGGTGGTTTGTAGCTAAGCTAGCTTTTGGTTGGTCGTCCTAGTAGAATACTAGAATAACTAACGATCTGTATCTTGCGTTCAAAATAATGATCCGTATCGCTTGATGATGTTGATCTGGTAGTATTGCAGCCTTTGACAGGTTTATATGCTTGCTAGCTAGTGTAGCGACCCTTAGCTTGATGGTCACCCGAAAGGCTGAAACTGAAGGAGGGTGCGCTTGTGCATGAGCAGAGGAGCTTGATACAGTTCACAGTCGTTTAATGAACAACGATGGCATAATAAAAAAAAGATAGGGAGGAATGTGCATGCTAGCTGTTCTTTAGCAAGCAAGAAACCATGACCCAAAAAAAAACTGTCCGTTAGATAATTAAGAAGAAAGACAAAGCTAGTTGTTGGTAGATGATGAGTGCAGCAGGTAGCAAAGCATGTATGCGGGAGTAGAGAGCCCTCCCTGGTTCATATCTCAGTCTCACATGTGACCTCACTCCAAGCACTCTAGATATGATGCAAACTGAGGAGAGTAGAGCCTATCTCTATCTGGCTGGATTTGTCCTCACAAAACAGTTCTGATTTACACGCTAGAAACTGTCTCTCTCTAATGAACTACGTAGAAGTTGATGAAGTCAGAGGCTTGGGATCCTCTGAGTAATGTTCCCGACCAAAACAAAACAGGTCCTAATATACGTGCAGCTTGCCCTAAGATGACCGATACGGTAGGTGATCATCCAATCTGAGTTCTGAAGAAGAGACAGCACAACTCCTGGACACACACAGGGACACAGGCGAGGTGAGGTAGGTGGCCGTGGCTGGGTCGCCTTGGACGTCAACGACGCGACGTGGACTCCAGTTCCTGTCCAGCTCACCACCGAATTAAAATTGATGATGAGAGCCAACCAAGGCAGCTGACCCTGCATCAATTCAATTGATCCAACGACGACGTGGCACGGAGCCGGAAGATAGACGGACAGGTGGCGACAGGACCGTGGCACGTGGCAGTTTGCGGGTACGAGTAATTCATACACTGACGCCGGCCGCCTTCGTCAAGTCTTGTGCTTCAGCTTCACGGCGACCATGACCCAACCAGACATCTACCTACTCTTCCATCCATACGATGATATGATGATACAAGTGCCCACAAAACTTGAACATGAAAACAAATCTGTAATTTGAACTCAAAATTATGAGTTTTGGAAAACCCAAAATGTCAGTGACTGAAAGGGAGTATGTTGATGTTGGTCAGATGAACCATCCACCCCCTTGGATTTCTTTATTTAATCACCACTGCACAACTTTAAACGTGCAGTGCCATCGTGCAGCAAACTTCAAATGTGCATGAATGTTGCAAGGAAAGCATCCTGTACTACATCTGCATCCATTCGTCGAAGAAGCTTTGCACGGCCTTTGCTTTTCTCGGGCACACACAATCATGCCGGACGATCCGGAAATAGCGCGCTTTACTGTGTCCAGCAGCGCACCAAATGCCCAGATTGATGGCATCTTGATAAAGGAGATCACAGCATTTCATCAGATCCGTGCATTTACATAAGAGTCTATCTACTGAACAACCGTGTGTTTTAGTAAAAGCCAACACTCAGGTGTTGGCTGCAAGTAAAACACATGATTTCCAAAGAGTTATATCCATGTGTTTCAGAACCAACTAGCATTCGATTGTTAAATCCATCTAAAACACAAGATTTCTATCAGCACCAAAATTCGGTTGTTTCACAAAGCACTAGTACATGAATTCTAGCACCTTCGGCTATATTTAAATCAAACGGCTCCACCTCTAGCTGCATTGTTATCTGGTTCAGGAAGCTCAGGCTCGCCTTCAGATCTGCCTCAGCCGGCCAGCATCACCTCCGGGTCACTGTCCCTCATCTAAAGATTGGTTGCATCAAAAGGACCCGTTCAGTTTCTTGTCAGATGTTATACTGCATCAACAAAGGAGTTAGCAGTCAATGAATGGAGTCCTACTTTCCTAGTTCTCAGGAAACTTTATAGAAATAACAAAAAATGCCAACCCTAAAACAAGCACATAATAACCACAGAAAAAAAAACAAATATGAGATGCATATAATTTAGTCGTAATGAATATGATGAGATGTTCTAAAAAAATATTTAGCCACACATAATGAGATGTTCTCAATAAATAAATGCACAATAAATATGATCTTCAAAAGTTACAAAACATAAATATAAAAATTGCACATTTCAATTTGTGCAAATGGTACTTGTTGTTAATGCAATTATATTGTATATGTATATAACTACAAAATCCGGCTCATGCATGTGGAAAAAATAGAACATATTACAAAAGATCAAGAGAAAGGTACCATCTTGCATCTCACTAACACAATAAAAGATAGTTGTGTGCAACTCAAACTAAATTTGCTTCCAGTAGTTGTCCATCAGCCCATCATATGCACTACTAAAAAAATTCTGAAACAGGCTTGGTACATTATCAAACTTTACAAGATAAAATGAACTGGCCAGGTGTTCTAACTTCAATGGCTAGCTCTAACTAAAAAAACCTTAGCCGTTCCATACAGAAACACATTGATAGCAAACTTACAAGCACTAGTTGTAACTAAAAAAAGAAATATGGTTGTCGTTCCATACAGTAACACAAAAAGGCATTTTCAGCAACTAATTCAGAAACTAGTAACATATAGGATTCACGTTCACACTTAACTAAAAATTTAGAACAATGGATTGTGGTTGTGATTGCAATTATGTAACTAAATTTTATATTTGTCTTGTTTTCATGAGCAGCAGATAATAATAGTAACAGAGCATTTAGCTGTAAAATTGTGGTCGTATTCCAAAATTGTATGAATCTATCCGCGGTTCTTCCACCAGATGCAAGCAGGTCATGGACAATGGGGAAATATTATTATAGAAAAACAACAATGTGGAATCCTAAGAACAATGCATTCCAAACTAACAAGAAACAGACAGGTATCTTACTCTGTTATCATTGCCACCTGATGCAAGCTGACGATTGTCATAAGACCACTTGAGTCTATAAACCTGGAAGATATGTGAGATTATGGACCATACGTTACCAGAAAAGAAAACTGAAGTATCACTAGGATAATGTTTATACTTGAGAATGGGACATAACCTGAACTTTTCCTTGATTTGTACCTACAGACAGGTGAGTGCCACACTACGCCCAACCCATAAAACAAACATTGTCATCCACCCGAAATCACAAAGCTTGGTGACCTAGACAATGATACACCTGTTCAGAGAAAGCCAGCCCTTATGCTACTACTACTGAATACAGAGTGGAAACATTTAATGCTTGTCTCATTCTAATTTTTAACACAAAGCCGAACTAAGCCTCGCAAAAAATATGCCAGATGGGGCCAAGCTACCATGTCCCTCACTTGTCTTGCTTGTTGCAAAGCTGCAACCCGCAAATGAACAAAAGACAAAAGAAAATAAGTAGCTGGACAAAATGGCTGCTACAAGAAACTATAAATGCAAAACTATCAGCAAGCTGGAGTTAACATGCACACTATTACAAGCAGACTGCTACAACTAAGGAAAAACAAGACTAAGGATAGCTAATTACAGTAGTAGTAGTATAGACAGAGCTGTTATTGCTACTAAATTACTGCTCATGTCAATACACTTACACACAACTGCTACTACCATAACATGAAGGAACAAAACTAATTAGATAACCTAAACAGCTATATAAAAGATAATGAGAGGTAGAAAACTGCACAGATAGCAAAGTTATTTGATTGTTGTTGCTACTGAACAGAATAAGAACAGCAGGAAGCCTACCTACTTACCATGTCGAAGTCCTGCTGCTGCTATCTGAAAATCAGGGAAGGCTATAAGTTAATTGCTTACTGCTGCTACTGAAATTAATAGGAACAACTAGATCCTGCACAGACAAAAACACAAATGACAAAAATAAGATGTGTGTTGGCACAAATCAGAATTAACAAAGTTTATGAAGTGTTAGCACAAATCACAAGAGACAATTTTTTCTATAAAAGGACAAGGACAAAAACTTGGCTTGGGGAAGACACAAATCACAATAAAAAGAGGACAAGGTGTGTTGACACAAATCACAAGAAATAATTTTTTTCTATGAAAGGACAATGACCGAAAAGAGATGTGTGTTGCCACAAATCACAATTAACAAAGTTCAAGATGTGTTAGCACAAATGACAAGAAACAATTTTTTCTATGAAATGACAAGGACAAAAATGAGGTGTGTGTCGACACAAATCACAAGTAACAAAGATATGGTGTGTGCTAGGCACAAATCACAACGAACAATTTTTTCTATGAAAGAACAAGAACAAAATTTTGGTGTGGGCTGACACAAATCACAATAACAAAAGAAATAAGCAATGTCAACTAGGATCTTGATTGCTTCAACTTGATTGCAAGGCCAAACTGTAGTGTGTTGCTCCTGTGTCTGCTAGGACATCTCATAGCTCTCTACATGTAGTGTTCTCTGGTTCAGGAAGCTCACTCGCGTTCATGTCTACCTCAATCATCACCTCCAGGCCACTGACCCTCATGTCAAGATTGGTGAAATGTGTTGCGACAAAAATCAATAAACACATTACGATTTTTTCTATAGTATGATAGACAAAATACTGAAATGTGTTGGCACAAATCATAAATAATTCAGGCCCCACAAATTCAATATATGTTGCACCTACAAAAGAAGAGCCCCCACAACCAAGCACACCATACCTGGAAGAGAATCCTAAATGAGCTTGTACCCACGACATGTTCTACCATGTAACTGATGATCTACATTTAAGCTCGAAACAAGAACAACACATGAGCTACTGAAGACAAGATGAGGCTACCAAAAGTAAGCAGGCTACCATGTAACTGAACCACGTTAGAGCAATATTATTTGTCATCAAGACTAGATATTACACATGTTGGGCACCATAATTACTAAAATTGAAGTATGCAATTTACTACTTATAAATGTGCAATAAAGAAATGGATATTGAACGTAGCTTTCTTGTACAGTATATGCAACACACAGTTAAAATATATGAGAGCTCCTACTATTCTACAGTATATGTACAGAATCAAGAACTAATATATAGCTAAATGATATCTCAGGGTCAGTACCAAAATATGCACGCCTCACTCTAACTCAAAAAGACTTACCCAAGGCTATACACAGCTGAGTGGAGCATGCCGATCTTCTAGCTTCACAGCTGAGAGCAAAAACATTCACAATTAACATGTTATAATTTATTTATATAGTAAGACAAAGACAAATTACTAAAATCATAAACAAACACAGCCACACTCACACAGAGACCCCAAAGCTACGATACAAAAGTATAGAGCTCTAACCTACGTAAGTAGAGTTTCATCAGTAGGAAGCTTAAAGACCATCCTTAGTGCCTCCACTTTCAGTCAGCAGTCTGAACCTGCATTATGTGTTGACCATGTACAGAGTTAAAAAAAGCAATACGACCAGATTTTCATCAGTGACTAGAATAGTCAAAAGAAGCATACAAAACCATCCTCAAATATGTCAATCAGCTGGTAGTCAGTATGGTTAACATGGGGGCACCTACAGTTATGCGATAAGGGCACAATATACTCAAGCTTCTTCCCATTGAAAATGGAAAATGACCACAAAGTTCCATTTGGCGTGCCCATGCTTCCCTGTCTTGGAAGTGGAGAACTAAACAACCTGCAATAAAAAGACCTTAAGTACACGTTAAACTAAAAGACCACAAAGGACAACGACAAAAACTTGGCCTGGGAAAGCACAAAATCACAATAAACAAACGAAAAGGTGAGTTAGCATAAAATCACAAGAGACAATTTTTCTATGGAAAAACAAGGATAAAAACTTGGCTTGGGCAGGCAAAAATCACAATAAAAAGAGGAAAGGGGGTGTTAACACAAATCCCCAGAAACATTTTTTTCTATGAAATGACAAAGACAGAAAAGAGGTGTGTGTTGTCACAAATCACAATTGATAAACTTCAAGATGTGTTAGCACAAATGACAAGAAACAATTTTTTTCTATGAAAAGACAAGGACAAAAATGAGATGTGTGTCGACACAAATCACAAGTAACAAAGTTGAAAGATGTGTTACCACAAATCACAAGAGACATTTTTTTCTATGAAAGGACAAGGACAAAATTTTGGTGTGGGCTGACACAATCACAAGAAACAAAGGATAAGGTGTGTTAGCACAAATCACAAAGGACAATTTTTTTCTATGAAAGGACAAGGACAAAAACTTATTGTGGGTAGGCACAAATCACAATTAACAGAAGAAAAGGTGTGCTAACACAAATTACAAGAGACATTGTGAGTTTTATCATATACCTTGGCAGAACCAGTGTTGTTGGGAATGATGTTAAAGTTGGTGGCCCAGTCACCTCTCTAGTCCTTGGCTGAGAGTCCATCAACAGTCTTCTCGGTGGCTAAAAGACAAGCATCATGTTGTCATTTTACAGCAAAATGGATTTGGGATCTAGGAGAACATGATACCCAAACAAGTGAAACAGCATACACATTCTGAAACAAATAAAGGACCGTGAAGAAAAACTATACCTTTCAGATGCATAGCAGCCTTGTCCTTGTTAGTGAAGACACCGGTGGACTCCATGACATAGTTGGCACCAGCCTCACCCCACTGGATCTAATCAGGGTTCTTGTAGAATTAAAGCAATTCAGGCATCAGCTCACAAGCTCAAAGCTAAAGCCTGAACAAATAAACTCAATCCATGTACGAAATAAGCAGGAGAGGGTACATGAGAGTACCTATTGCCAAAGATGGTGACCGACTTGTCACTGAAGAGGAGGGTCTTGGAGTCCTTTGAGGGTGATGTCACTGTGCTTCCAGTAAAATGGTGCTTGAGCCTAAACATATGGTAGATGAAAAAATAACATGTACCTATCAGCCAATACCATAGCTAAGAACAGAGGGTGGGATTAGTGTAGCACTAGCATACCTAGAGACAGCAATGAAGGCCCCAATGCACTACAAACAAAAGGAATAGCCAGTTAGTGAGATCATTATTATATCACTATACAAACCTACATATAGCAATAACGTGCTAGAATATTTGTTTTTTCTAAGAGCAGCGAGCTAAACCTCCACAAGAGCAACAAATGATGTTGCCATCATTGCAAAAGCTTCACCCGCATCAAAAGTTGCAGCACCCCGCTGAAAGGGATATTGAACGCAAAAATGTGGGGGCATATAACAGATTCAACCACAGAGACAAGCTTCCTGAACATATGTTTTTTCTACTTAATCAAATGTAAAAAGGAATAAATAGTGATAAAGTTATTTATAAAGACTAGATATTGACATGTTACACACAATAATTGCAGTATTTGAACTACGCAATTTACTACTAATAAATGTGCAATCAAGAAAATGGTGCTTCTACATAAAAGAATAGAATGAAATCATAGTTCAGTAGAATTCTGATGTAGTTTGCAGTATAAATTCACCATCCTCCATAGCTACATAACAAAAAATAATAAAGTTTAATCATATAGTGTTTGAATAAAATATTTAGATGCAACCTCATTGTATGAGTCCACTACAACCTCACTGCAATATTTGCATGCGGGTCAAACAATTGTCCAGCTTAAAAATGTTATGCTAGACTGCTGAAGCAATCTCATATTCACAATTAAGTTCATACCAGTTTACAGTTTAGACAAGTCAAAATTAAGTTCACAAAAAAATAAACTCGCAGATCACAGACAACCTGGTTTACAAAAGGCCTCAAACAAAAAAAATTCAGATTCTTTTGGAGGAGATTTATCAGATTTCAAGTGTTCACTCAAATTAGCAGCCCCAAGAATTCCTAGAAAAGATGAATATAATAGATAATATAATTTAGTAAATATAAAGTATATAAAATTATGTGAGAATATAAAGCAGTAATGCATAACACATGATTACAATTTCAAATCCCAAGGGTCCCAAATGCAGGCAAAATGCAACAAGATGGGATATCTATAAATATTATATACACAAAGTTTTTATTGGGAAGCTGTAATTTCAGATGAAATAAATTGGAAGGAACCGGATTGAATAAGTTCACCAAAGTTTGTCAATATGCACAGAACATTTGCTAGGGTGCAACAATCTTAAGTATATCAAATCCTGCAAATATATTATCTTATAAGGAAACATGTAGTTATAAGCTATGAGTTTTAAATGGTTGTAACAGAAAAGGAACCTCAAAAATATTATGTTGGATACATTCATAGAGGTATTTTTGTTAGTAAATCTGTATGAGTTAACCACTCTCAAGCATGAGCATGTCTGTTAATACGAAAAGCAACTAAGTTCCAAGAAATGACTGTGTTTAAAGTGCATAAAATAAATACTAATGCAATCCTGGGAAAACTTGACACATGAGCCTGATACTAACCAAACATATTGAATTCACAATATATGCATAAGATCTATCGCCACAGACTAAGACTAAACAAATCTAACTTTCTCAGCCATATAGGTCTGCATAATGAATCACTGCCATAGTAAGTTTGTACAGTATAAAACTAGGATAGAACAAGCATTTCAATCAAATAGCAGGTTCGGTTTCACTTTCACAACTACCCGAGATCTACCAGGTTTCACATTGGGTTACCATTCAAATTTATAACCATAATACCTGCAATACTGACTTACAAACAGCGGATTCCTTGATCAAGCGAGGAATGTAAGACTTAAGAAACAAATTAGTCCCAACAAATTAGGCACAACTCATAAAAACAAATAAGGCACAAATTAGCCCCCAACAAACACGCTACAAAAGCAGGAGTTCAGTTAAGAAACAATCTGCATTTCAGTTCGCTACACCATGTATCACTGAAATGTTTGTCCTGAAAAATCAACTTACAAAGTGACCCATATATCCATGCTAGTCTGTTATCACACCATTCATACTAAGATGCCATAAAACAACAACCATTATTTGCTGTGAGATCTGACGAAATGAGAAGGAAAAAAACAAAGTATGAACAGAGATCGAAAAACTGGTTGCGCTGAACCTGAATCAGATGTTCAGGTACCTGAATCAGTAGCTAAGCTATAACAGTACGCCACAGAACCTGAATCAGATGTCCAGGGACCTTCCGTTTTGAGCTACACTCGTGCAGTGCGCCCAGAGTATATTCATCAGGGAGCAGCTGAGCAAGCACCATGCCTGATGCACCTGTTGTAGACATTGAACAAGGATTAACCCAGCGCCCCCATGCCACTGCTTGCCAAACGCGCGCCCCACCGGCAAGCCCCACTTGGCCCGCTCACTCGCTGTGCCTGCCGTCAGAGCAAGGAAAGAGCCGATGCGCCACGCACCCCAGCAACCACCCCTGCTACAACCAAATCCATAGCCACAAACCAAAATCCCCCAAATCCAACGCAAATCCCCCATCTACATCCAAAAATCCCGCACCCAAATCTCTATCCATCAGGCAACAAAATGAGGCAACACACACCTCTCGAATCGCCGCGATGCCGACAGAAACAAGGGGAGCTAGCGTCAAACGCAAGTACCTCCCAAGCTCCGTCAATGGAAGACGACACCGAACAACCAAATCGGTGAGGTGGCAACGCGCAGAGATGGTGCGTGGTGGAGCGGCGAGGTCGCCGGAAGGAACACCTTTCCCCTTCCCTGGGCGCGCAATTCGAGAATATGAACTGTGCCAAAAAAAAAAAAATATGGTCCGCTAGGCATTAAAGGGCCTATAATATTTGCGGGTGCGGCCCAGACCCAGTTACAACCAAACCAGGCGCACAAATCTTGAAGCCAATCGAACAGACAAAAAAATTTGTGTGCCAACAAACCCAAAAACACATGGGTGCCCTATATCTTTTCTGTTACATAAATATTTATTAGCACCAAATTAAAGGCCATACATGTCTGCCCCCAATCACTTTGTATGTAGGAGTATTGTACAACACGACACGAAAAAAAAAAGACGACTGCAAGGTTTTGCCAGCTTTTCGCTTTCATCTTTTCATCACATCACAAGCACGGTGCTTTTAATTTTTCAAAGGCAACGAGCTATTGTCATCAACTTGTACTATAGAGCAAGAGCACCCCGCTGGCGTCGTTACCTTAGCAATAGCACCCTTGGGAGCGAGGGAGACGACCTTTGCATTGCTTGCACGGGCCTAACCAGAATCATCTTTGTTTCAGCACCCTTGATTTAGCAGCGGTCTTCTTAGCCTTCTTTGCAGATTTCTGCTGGTCGCACCTGTCGCACAGCCAGTCACCACCACCACAGCCTTCCACGGGAGGGTTGCAGCAATCGGCGTGCACCCGGACCCCACAGCCGGCCTGATTCCCTACACCGCCCCCGCACATGAGCATCAGCCTTTCCCGGTTGTTTGATCCACAGGCAGAACAGCTCTTGGGTTCGGCATCCATAGCAATAGCATCTTCCTGGTTCTTCAGGAGCTTCTGCAGTGACCTCTCTGCCAGATCGTGCATGTTGAAGAGGACGTGCTTGCTCAAGGGGTGCCCGGGCTTGCACACATACTCCACCAGATAATCTGCGCTGATGCATGGGATGTTGTGCCGCATGAATTCCTGCACCCACGCGTCCACGCTTGGCATGCCCGCGGATACAACCGCGAAGTCGACACTGGACTTCAAGAACCGGGTGTAAGGTGGGGAGGTTGCTAAGATGGTGCCATCACCAGATCTGATCGTGCGCTTTAGGGTGTCCTGGCACGACAGAAAGAGGAAATCTCAATCAGATGGCAATGAAAACATGTCGCTGTTTCCAAACACAGATAACGAATGGATAAAAACCAGAACTTGCCCGATTAGACTTACCAGTGTTGGAGCAATGCATTCCCCATATATAATGACCTGCATCCCATAGAAAGCGCCATAGCCAGTACGCTGCTTCAGCTGGCGCCACTTCCTTGGAGCATCCAAGCTGATTGTATCACCGATGTTCAGGCCTTGACCGTGCCACTCAAATGGCTCTTCCTCTAAGAACTTGCCAGCCTCATTGCAAGCAGTCAAGTAATCAGGCTTCAGTATCCACCTTTTTTTAGCAATAAAGGAAACTCACATTCAGATTCCATCAGAACAGAAAAAGGAAGAGTGATTATACAACATTTAAACACAGAGTGGAAATTGATTAAAGGCAACCTACTACAGAGTCATAGTAACTATCTAAGACAAATGGTGTTACCTGCCAGCCGCAGCAGCTGCGAAGAATTTTTCAGTTCTGCGCAGCTCAGTGGTGACAAGATGTGTTGCTTGAAAAGACCAGTGATGTGAATCCCTGCAAACTCTGCCTCTCAAGCGTCTAAGTATAGTCCTATACTCTTTTCTCAGCAGGCGATGTCCACTTAAAATAAACCATGTTGGTTCTGGCACATTCAAGGTTCCATAATCATTTCTTTTGATCATACTGTTCTCATCAAGCACAGCTTTGCTACTTTGTAATGCCTTTGTGATGGATTTGGAACTCTTGCTGTTCTTTCCACATTTTGTATTGGAAGTAAAATTACTACTGACTGGTATGTTCTCCTTGTCATGGTCTGTCGAACCATCCACTAAATCTGCAACCTTTTGTCTTCTGTTGCTTCTAGTTTTAGAACTCTGCATGTCTTTTGACCTCTCTTCCGTGGCATCTTTGCAAAATGATCCAACTGTATCATTCGTCCTACCCTCATTGGTGTTCTGCAGGTCTTTATCCACTGTTACCTTGTTAGCATTTCTATAACTCTGTACAACTCTCGCTGGTGAGACAACTTTATCTTCAGATACCAATACCTTCGCAGTCTTGCAAGGCTCACTACCAGATTTGTGGTTTTGGACAGCAGATAGTTTCCTCTTGGCTACAACCTTACGGATTCTATTGTTTGGTACTTTATTTGCTGCACATGTTTCAGGGTCATCTGCGCTTGCACTGCTTGAAAGCCTTTTATAGTTTTCATCACCATTTCCTGGAGGAACTGCCTCATTAAAACTCGAGTTTGATGGCAATGTCTCAGTTTCATCATCAACAGTTGGTGAGTCAGATATATTGACATCAGCAGTCCGAGATCCCTTTGCAACCAAATTACTTGATTTGGAATTTGGTACCGTCCGAGATGAACTTCTTTGATTTTCATCTGCACTTGAAGTGTTTGAAAGCTTTCTGCGGTTCCCCTTCTTGTTCCTCTGCAGAGTCATATTAACAGACTCTGCCTTGGAAGCCACTAGTGATTCGCTTGTCTTGCGATTGGGACCGTGAGAGCTGGTTAGAACTTCATTCCTTGATTTGGTGTTCAGGGCTTCTGCAAGAGATGATGGTGTATTTTCGGCAGCATTTGGACTACAACACCCTTCTCTCTGTTGTGCCTCCACGTTTTCATGAGAAGAAACTTTATCATGATTGGGCTTCGACGGTGCAACCTCACTTTTACTATTTACGAATTCACCAGCAGCTTTACTGTCAGCATTGCGAGACCGCTTGGAACCAGCCTTCCTCACTCTGGAAGTTGATACTTTCGAGGGAAATGTTCCATGTTCATCAGTGATCTTGTTAACTGGGACATCTTTAGGATCTTCTCCCAAGTTCTGACAAGAAACCTCTTTATCAGGTTTTGAGCAAGGAGCTGCAGCTTCAATTTTGCTTACCCGCTGAGCATCAGTCATCTCAGCGTCCCTATTCTGGTGAACACCTAAACTTTCTTTTCTAACTTCAGAACTGACAGAAGGGGATATGTTACAGCGCTCCTCAGTTGTTGCCTCGTGCAGTGCTGGTGTCTTTACTACATCAGGTGCCCCCATATTCTTATCGTTAGCAGAATTTTCAGGAAGTTTTTCCACTTCAGCAGAGCTTACACGCTTCAAAGATGTTCTCCTATAACTTAACAGGTGGCCTTTACATCCAGACATCTGCTTCTCTGTTGAATTCATAGTTGGACCACTGTTTACATGACCATCAACTTTAGTAGATTCAGTAGGGCTTCTACCCACATTAGAAGCAGCTGCTTCCAATGCACTTTCCTTGCCTGAAAAAGGACTACTTGATATTCCACTCCCCGAGTCTGGGGCTTCATTCGGCGCCTTTGAATTGACTGAAGAAAGAATGCTTTTCCTCCTATGAGCAAGTCCACCGCCAGATCTATCAACATGCTTCGTCACTTTAGGTGATACTGATTTTGAAGATCGCCTTCTAGAATAGCCTAAGGTTTGGTCATTTCTTGATGCTGAATTGCCTTCTAATCTTGGATTAAACCCACACGTGTTTAGGTTTTCTTCAACTGATGACTGAGAAATGTTGGGTTTGGGATCAGGTACATGCCCATCGTCCTTCTGATCTACCTTTCTGCTCAAGTCTTTTGAGTGTAATATTTTCTTGGAGAAATTTTCTTCAGAAGAGATTGACTGAAGATCATTGTTGACATTGATCTGACTGGAACCATGGAAACAGTTCCCGTCAGTGTTCTCTATGTTGTCCGCTGGAATAGTGAGTGCAATGCTTTTATGTACACTGGGAGTATTAAGGGTACTAGCCCTGGTGTCAAGTTCCCTTCTGTGATCGTCTTTAGCTTCATCCCTACTGGCCTGATCTGCAGGAGCCTCATCATTCTCACTGTGGTAAATGCGAGAGTGGGTAATGGCACCATGATCAACAGATGTTGCAGCACACTTTGTGTCAGGGGCACTTCCTGAGTCAGCTCTGATGTCAGGTGATTTCGTGCTCGCGTCGTCTGCTTTCATAATCTGTTCTGGAGTGCCCAAGTGTTTTCCTGTAGCACCCACTACATTGCTAGCAGAGATAGTAGGACCTCCACTGGGTGCATGGACAGCAGAATCAACATGAGATTTGGATCTGATCTCTCTAATAGGTGTCCCTCTGCCAATATGTCTGCTACTTGATGAGCCTCTACCAGCATCTTCTGCTTCATCTTCAGAGTCCTTAGCTTGTGCTTCCATTATCTCTACTTCCCAACCACTGAATGAAACAAATTACCAGAGTTAGATTACATTACATATACTATTATACTATATTAATGTTACTGGCATATAAACACGAGATGATCCTAAGGATATTGAAAGATATGTAAAACAGAAAACATCAAAAGAAAAAGATATTATTATGGTATACTTACCTTTTCGTATAATGATCAACCGGAAGGATTTCCCATGCCTTTAAGCTGCGGCAATAACATATACAATACTTCAGCAGTTCAGCACAATTTTTTTTTAAAAGTACAACAGCTATTTTTGGGGGTAGGTTGGTTCAATCTTAAATGCATATACCATTCTTCCAGCCACCAGTGATTGACAAGCTTTATATTCACCTGTTTAGCAAGTTCGTATTTATCACCTAGCATAGTTCAAAGGGAAAAAATGATCAATAAATGGCATTCAGAAAATACTACAGCTGATTGAAAGTAGCAGAATTTTCCAGTTCAAACTTTTCAAGAGAACATTCAGAGGAATCTTAGGTTAATTATTGCATTCTTGTTGAAATTAAGCCTAACCAAAGGCAAGAAACAAATATCAGATTTTATTGCCAATGCAAGTATCTACCAGTAGCCCTCATAAAGCAGCATGTCAGCACTTTTAAAAGAAAAGGGAGACAAAAATAATCAGGAAATTAGCCTCAAAATTGCCAAGTCAATGAATTGAATAGATAGACATACATTCTAGATTTCTAACCTCTAAAGTTTAAAATGTACAGATGTACTAATAAGAGAACATAGGGAGACTAAGAGAGTAAAGTTCAAGGTAAAGTAGTAGTGTAGTATACAAAACTATGAAGAAATACCTTCAAATTTGTAGCAAATGAGATGGGTAATTATGTTTGCTGCCAAAGACTTGGAGAAGTTTGCTCCCATCAAAGAAACCATTTTCTACAATTGGTATCAGATTCATAATGAGAACTAAAAATTTTGGTATCCAGACTTGATTCTGACAATAAACAATCTAGTGCCAACAAGGAAAGGAGTGAAAATACAAGAAGCATCTGTCGCATGTGAATCTACTCCTTTAGGCTATAGCACAGTGAACATGTGTCATTTGGTGAGAATATTGACTTGGAAGATGTTTGGTGTTAGTAAATAGGATTAGCTGTACTAGTAAAGCATGTTAAGAGAGCAACAGAAAAAGAAGTGCAATAGCAAAGACAACAAAATAAGCTTCCAACATATGACCTCTTCGTCAAAGAAATCAATAATTAGTGACAGAATGAATAACAAAATAGCTTGACCATGCACTGTTTTTGCATAGAAGCATGGAATAATTGTTAGAGCTCTACCCTCGGAGACATGAGGAATGGTGATCAATGCAGCAATGTTTACCATACATACCATTATGTCATCACGCCAATTCTTCTGGTACCCTGTCAAGCAAATGTGAAGTTTATCGCAACCCGGAATGCCTTTGAAATCTCTGACTGGAGCATATAGTACCTGCCAATTTTTTTTTTAAAAAAAAAACAATGACCTTCACATCCTCAGACTAATCAGTAGAACATACTAGAATATGATAGCCCTAAACACAGGTCCTCCTCCACCCAAACACTAATCCACATGGAACAGACGTGTGCATACATTGTTTTCTTATGGGGAAAGGACACTTATGCTTACTGGTACCCCCTAAAACCACTAGTTTATTGTTTGGAAGGAAAAACACTAGGGCCTGTTCAGATCCCATGAATTGAAACCAATATCTAGAAAGTGCTTCCCATTTCATTATCAGATTACTTTCCAATTCCTCTAAATTCCTGGGAACCAAACAGAGCCTGAAGGTTAGGACAGCTGTAGCATAGAACGCAGGTAGAGAAGTGAGACTGACCCGATCTGCATCAGCCAATTCTCCGAGTTCGAAGCTGTCTTCCACCCACTGATCAACGACGACCTTCTTCCCGGCCTTCCTCGCTGCCACACACACTGGATCATCCTGCATTTATTTTTACTTTTTAATCAAAGGATGCACATGTGAATGAATGCACCGAAACAAAAATCAGCAAACTAGCAACCGAATAAACAACACAATCGCGTTGCATTTAGAAGTAGAATTGGACTGACATATAAGGTGTTGGAAACTATAACGTGGGTGCAGTCTCCGTCCAAACCTCCCACGTGGACGCCGCCACACCGCTCTATCTCCAAGCGATACTGCGAAAACGGGATCAACCCGCGTCAAATCAAACTGGACGAGATCAGCACGCGTATCGGAGCGCGAGCCCGCGGAGCGGATGAGGTTCGGGGGGGCAGCGCGCACCTGGGACGCGGAGACCTGGTCGAAGCCGTGGAGCACGAAGCGGACGCCGGCGAAGAGGTGCGCGTCGGCGTCTTCTTCGGGGCCGTGCGGGGGCATGGCGAGGGCCCTGGCCGGAGCGGAGATTGGGGGCTAGGGTTTGTTTGGGTTCGCCCGGTGATTGATTTGAAAATGGAGGGAGAAGGGAGAGAACGAGAGGGTGGGACTGGGATGGGGATTTTGGAGGGAAGACACTCTCCCTGCTCGAAATTGAGATTTGGATTTCGCGGCGCGCGTCTTCTTCAGTCGCGGGCTACTAGTTGGATTGGACGAGGGGGCGATGGGCCGCACGCAGCGAACGAACTGGCGAATTGCTGGGCTTTGTTTTGATATTAGGAAAATGTTCATTCCATCTCCTTTGAACGATTACCGTATCAAAACCAGACATTTTACTAAAAAAAAATTATTCAAAACATCTTCCTACCCAGGTTTAGAGTGGTTTTGAAGGCGATTTTTTGTTGGTTAAAATATTTGGTAAATACTTTATAAGGTTTTAAACCATAGAAAATATCTCTAAGTTTTTAAAAAATTCAATGATTAGAATATGCCAAATCCAAATAAAATATTTTGGAGCTCATGAAAATATGTCTATATGCTTGCAAAAAGTAGATTTAACTCCAGGGAAATGGAAAAGGTATATAAAAAATCTAGAAATTTCCTAAAACATTCTAATTGATGCATAAACATGTTTTAAACTCTACTACACAAAATCTTTTGCGAGGCGTTTTCAAAATGGCCTCGGAGGCAGGCGGGCCAGCTGCCTGCCTCGGTTATTCGTGGCAGGGCAGCTGGCCCAGCAACCGCCTCGGTTAATGCTTAACCGAGGCGGGCAATATAATATAACCGCCTCGATTAATGCCTATTTCGGTGCAGAAAAAGAACATCATCAGATTAGCCCTCATGCTTTACCATAACTACTAAGCCTCAAATACATATGCTGCAACTGATTAACTACTGTAATTCCCTTCCATGCTTAGACTCTACTTATCATTTTGGTGTTACACGTATAAGTTAAGTTTTTTTAGTTCGCAGCAACCACGTATAAAGAGATTGCATTTCCCAGAGCACAGGAACAATAATCCAATGATGAAATAGTCATCCCTTTTGGTTTCCCTGGTGATGTAATGCGAGTCTGCAACCGTAAAGGCCTTTAGTTCAGGCAAATGATTTTCTTTGCCTTCTTAATTCAGTAATAGGTCAACTGCGAAACTAATTAAATAGTCTAATCCTTGAGATTACATATACCACTGCACTATTTGTGAATACTTCAGTCAATAGCAATGTATTGTGGTGCTGCCAAATATATAATACTCTCTTCGTGCAGGATTGATATTTAACGTGTGCAAGCTGGCAAATATCCTGCTCTTCAACGCTTCAGTCAACACAAACAACATAGGCCTGCTCCCTCACAATTGACGCTACAGCTCTTGGTACGTAACCATGGTAGGTCTTTAGAGCATTGCCTGTAATGAATAAGATCGTTGCCAAAATCCATTCTTCTTTATACACACTGCACATAAACACCCGATTGTATAAAATTGGCTACCTGATCTTAATAATTAGTTTGCTCATTTGGTTGTTCCATGAATTGTAGGCCACGGATTTGAGGTGATATGCTATGCTCAATTTCCTTTACCATCAATCACCTCTAATTTGTTATTCTCTAATTCAGGTCTTACTATTCAAGGTTTACTCCATAGTGTCTGCTCATGTAACAATTAGATCGTTGCTGGTTCGTGAAGAAGTACTGCTGGCTGGTTTGTGTGAGAGAAAAATACTGTTCCGGCTGAAAATTTACGATCGTTTATGACAAGCCACAGCCAAACGAACAGGCTGTATCTCAATGGTACCCCTTTTGCTATGCTAACACTGTTCTGCTGAAACAGCTTTGTATTATGCTAAGACTATCCTACGAAGGGCTCAAATAGTCATATGATGTGCTATAATTCCGGCTTGCTTCGCACGGGGGCACCTGCTAGTTGATCTTAATCGTCAGGTGACCGAAATTGATGGCCTGACCTGCGGGGTCTGGCAGGCAACCTTGTATGGCGATAGAACCAAACAGGCACTTAGGGCTAAGATCGATGCGTTGACAAGTAGTTGGCAAAACACTCCTAAAATGTTGTAGTGGTGTGCAGCTATACGTACATCATACATACACTGATCGATTCAGCGAGCCGGGCGAAACGCCGCACAGAACAACCCTTGTCCGGCCGATACATAAAGATTGGCTCCTCGGATCGATCGACGTAGGCAGCAGCCAACAGATATCATTTCCACATGCTAGTAGTAACAGTGAACAACAATCACTCCTTGCCTAGGTCATGCAAATTAAAAGCTTGCATTATTATAGTACAGTATGTAGTAATTTTAGTATAGCTCCCTCGTACGAGCGTCGTACGTACGCGAAGCAAAGGAAAGCATCTGTAGCTTGCTCACCTTGTACGCACCCGCACCCATCACCAAACACCAATCACCATGCATGAGGACACAAGCAAGCAAAAGCAAAGCATAATCCTGCCAGCCAGCGCGCCACCGCCATGCACATGCACATGCACATGCACATGAACATAGGAGTACATCTAATCTGTTACCCATAATAAGATGATAATAATAAAGGGAAATGGTCCACAGGAGTACAGCAGCTAGATAGATAGATACTCAAGCTAAGGCAGACGGCAAAGCCAGAAGAAGAAAACACAAGCAAGGCAGAATGTAATGAGGCGGAACAAGGAAGGAACAACTAGCTCAGGGCTCAGCGCTCGCACTTGGCCTTCATCCAGCGGAGGCCCCTACGGATGCAGGCCTTCACCTTCCCCTCCACCGCGTACGCCTTGTACCCGGCCACCCGCCTCCGCCGCTTCATCTCCGCCGGGTCGCCGCCCAGACCCAGCACGCTCCACGCAGCCAACCACCTCCCCGCCGGCTTCACCTTCCGCTGCTGCTCCTCGCCGGCGCCGTAGCAGGGCCGGTACGACGGCGCCATTTCAGCTGGTTTCTGATCTGAGATAATGGCGGGCTGTGTGTGGGCTCTGGCCGGATGGATTGGATGCTCAGCGTCAGCGGAAATTGAGAGCAGCCAGGCCAGAAATGAAGACGAGCCTGGTAAATAGCTATAGATGGCCTGCCTGCCTCAGCCTGACGCAGTGACCACGACGTGTGATGTGAGGAATAAATGAGCTCAGGGGACTCAGGGATTCTTGCCGCCCCGCCAGCTTGGTTCATCTGCAACGCCATCCTCCCTCCATCCATGATGACCCCTCACTACGTCTTGACCGCCGCCTCAGCCGTCCGATCAAAGACCGACCGTTGGGAGATTCCATTTCCAATTTTCCATTCGCGTTTTTTTTTTTGGGGGGGGGGGGGGGGGGGGGGGGGGGCAACAAAAGGCTCCACTTCTCACGCTCGCTAGTAGGAGGAGTAGAACGGCTAGAGGTTGGACGCGGGCCGCTCGGTGCGTCGACTGAAGGAACTGGGCGCTGCTACTGCCGTTGGCACTTGGCAGCCCAGCCCAGGCGGCCAGGCCTTGTTGGATCGGGCTGTACGAGCGCGATCACCTCTGCTCCACCGAACGGCCTGTCAACCGACGGCCACGCGCGCCGCAACGAGATGGATACGATATGGCGAGACGAGACGCGGCCTAATTTAGGCCTCGTTTAGATCCAGCAGCTAAAGGTTTGGACGTCAGATGCTATAGATGTTATATGAGAGTGTCCGATATTAATAAAAAATAAATTACAAAAATCCGTCGAGACGAATTTATTAAACCTAATTAATTCTGTAGCATTTTATTGTCAGATTATGGATTAATTAGGCTTAAAAGATTCGTCTCATAAATTAGTTGCAAACTATGCAATTAGTTATTTTTTAGTCTATATTTAATACTCCATGCATGTGTCCAATGTTCAAACATTTGATGTGACAAGGTATAAAGTTTTAGATAGAAACTAAACAAGGGCTTATTTTGGAAGCAGAGGAAGATTTGCTTGCTTGCTTGTAGAGTACTGTACGTACGTAGTACAGTAGGAAGCAAGCCTGAAGCTTCCTCTGCGTTGGTTGGTTGGTTCCTTCATTCCCATGCGAGCGCGAGCTCCCAATCATAGCAAGCTTATGGTGGATGCCCTGGAGTAAGTTGATATCGCGTGGCACCTGTTATCACATTACATTACATTACATTACAGTATCTGTTTGTTGGTTGGTATCGCAGGCAGGCAGGCAGATAACATAACATGATTACCTCGAATTCAGTTGGATACGGTGCTCAGCTCGGATCGCAGGATTACATCGAGGCTGATAATCCCGTTCCCGTCAGCGTCTCCTCACCACCACCTAATTGACGCGTTCCATCCAACTAACCTACTAACCTTCAACATTACACGAACAAAGCTGTCTGTGCCATTATTCCGGCTTCCTTCCTCTCAACTCTCAAGTCTGAATTGGCACTAGTCCCTTCCCTTCCCTTCCAGTTCCAGCTGGGGGTGCCCATTGCATGCCCAACAGAGAAATTTGCACAGTTTCCAGCCTGCCTCCAACTTTGATTTCTCTACAGTTTTTTGCTATGCTGTCATCACACTCCCGTCTAGTATCACCGGTCAGTGTCAGTAAGTGTAGCAACAGCTGTTACGAATGCTTTCTTAGGTTTCCAAGAACCAAGTTCAATGGTTTCTATTCTTTTTCAAAACGAATGTATACACACGCACTTTCAGTTACTAAAATGTATTTTTTTATAAGTCGCACGAGGGGGAGAGGATCCCCCATCTGGAATTATATTGATTGATTGGCCCCAAAGGCCTAATGTTTGAAAAACATAGTCTCAATAGGTTACTAACATGTATTGTATTGTATTCAGGCAGGGATCACACTACCTACCTGGAAATGAACAACAATGCAGGTACATATATATACTACTCTCTCTCTCTCTCTCCCCCCCCTAAGTTATCAGACGTCCTACGATTTGGAATGGAGGAGAGAGTATAGTAAACAAAATGCTCTAATAAGGGTTTGATTGTGCGGTTCTGCGTGCGGCGAAGAGAAAGGCCTGAAGAAGCTTCATGCATTCATTCATATATTTCCATTTCCATGCCTGCAAATAGCAACAGCATACATAGGCCCAATCATATATAATAACTAGCAGGAAGGCCCGCGGGAAGCATCACAATATGCAATTTTTTCATTATAAGTACCTGAGGTGTCATAACGGTTGGGCTGTTGTTATAAACAATATTGAACACTTGCAATCAAGGACGATGTAGATGAGAACCAGTCATTGAGATCTCTCCAAATCTCAATATAACATGTTCCTTACTTTTCGAATTGAAAACATGACACATATCAGTATAACAAGTTTTATAAGAATATAATCATAAGGTTTCCAGAAACATACAATTCAATGACAAGCTTATAAACCTCTTCAAGTATTTCATCCTTAAGCCACACGCGTGCTTTAATAGACAAGTTAGGAAGTGGTCGTTGCCTCGCGCAAGCTGATGGTACCATTTCTGAGGAAACTGGCTTCTGCCTCTTCCTCCTATTACAATATATATTAGCATTTTGGCTAGTCCGCTCTTCTTTACCAGCATTCTTTAACTTGTTGCCTCTAGCCTCGGCATTTTCTCCACAGGCAGCCTTCTTATAGTCATCCAGAACATTCACTGATAAGCTTCCTGCAGCCCTCTCCATGCCTCGAGTTTGGGTGTCTTCCTGCTTGTGGTCATCACCCGGAGTCTTTATATCCTGAGCTTACTTATTGCCTACGATTCCCTCCATGAATGCAGATACAGACAAAGGGTTGTCACTCATTCCGAACAACGCATCATCTTCCCTTTCCTCGTGAAGAGTAGTGTTGAAAACAGCATTGTTATATGAGAAACTATTTTTTAAGCACTCAACATCACCATCATTATATTCAGTTATAACGGTATCTCTTTTGTTAAGACAGTGGCAGAGAAGGTCTATGAAATTTTCTATGCGACATTTTTCACCATATCCTGCAATTTTAATTCATAATTAATTCTATGGGATTTCCAAGTAGGAATATAACTGTTATAATTGTTGAATTGCCTTGTTAATTCCACATATCTGCTCTGTGTTATCAAATTCTTTGATATACAGTAACACATAAAAACCACAATCATAGCTGAAAAAAAGCAACCACAAAAGTGAGGAAGCAGCAGAAGCAACAAAGAATATTTTGGTAAAGCTGAAGAATACGTGTTTTCTTGTGGCTGAACCTGTAGTACTTCGGCGCTGTAATCAGATCCAGCAGTTGATTGTTGCAACTGCTTTTTCAGTGTCGATATAATACTAGAAATCACTGACACTCGGTACTCGCTAGGCAATGAATCAAAAATATAAATGGTGCTCTTGATGCGTGAGACCACGATCAACAACCAATGTTTCAAATGAACGATAGAGATAAATATCTACGGGGCAAATATCCCATTATAAAACTCAGCAATATAAAAAAACTATATAACAAAAAGAAAATAGAAGAAAATCAGTAACATACCAAATTAGCTTGCTTTGGATTCTGTGGTCCAAGCTCCATAGCTAACGTACTGTTCCAAGCTTCGGGTCTAACAATTCATACTAGAAGAAAATTAAAGAGATGTAAATCATGGATAAGGAAAAAAACAAAATAATAAAAGTACTTACAACTACCTTTTAAGATAAAATAACTTTATCCTTCCACTCTCGGTTCCACAATTTACATTGTAAGTACATTATGGATGAGTGCATATATCCGCGTGGCTTGAAGTATTCTACATAAACTGATTCTAGCACTTCATGACGCAATATATTCAGTTTTATTGTCTTTAGTTCTTTCTACAATATGCTCTTGGTAGAGAGTAAGAACATACCTGAAGAGTTCAAGAGAGGTTAATAAAAATATCTGTCGAGGACCTAATACTGGGGTACCCTAGAAGGTGGAACCAATAACCACCGAACGTTAAAAACTTCTGGACGCATAAGAGCGTCGTTTCATCCCTTGTTCGAATGACAGGAGTTTGGTTCTGCCTCGCCCGACGCCTTTTGAGATAGCTCTGCCTCGCCCGAGGGCTCAGGGTTAGTCTCCGTCTCGCCCGACGCCTTTGGGGCGGGCTCGGTCTCGCCCGACACCTTTGGGGCGGGCTCGGTCTCGCCCGAGGGCCGAGGGATAGACTCCGTCTCGCCCGACGCCTTTGAGGTGGCTCTGCCTCGCCCGAGGGCTCAGGGCTAATCTCCGTCTCGCCCGACGCCTTTAGGGCGGGCTCGGTCTCGCCCGAGGGCTGAGGGATAGATTCCGCCTCGCCCGACCCCGGAGGGGCAGGGTCGGTCTCGCCCAAGAGATAGGGATTGGTCTCCGTTTCGCCCGACGGCAAGGAACAAGCCTCACCCTGCTCCATATCTAAAGACTGGATTCATCTTACCTGACAACTTCTCTCCGTTCCCTCAAGATGATAGGTACAGGGCAAGACAAGACGTTCGGGTCAACCATGGCTCCAAGGATCATACCCTGCGTCATGGCAGGAAAAGTACTGCTAGGGGATGACGCGACAGGTGCTTTAGACCCTTCCGGGCGCCGCAGAGCCCGAAAGGTTGTACAGGTGCGTGCTCCTCGCCCTGTAGAGTTGTAGGCGCCGCCTTCAGCCCTGGGACACGGAACCCGACGAAGATATACGACAACCGCTACGCTCCAGAAAAGGATTTGCTATCTCCACGAACGACGGATATTCCGTCACCATGCTATGGGCCCGAGAGAGCGGCGCCCGCTTCCCAACCCCTCAGGTCTGCCGAGTCAGAAGGCCTTGACCACGGCGTTACTCCGGACCCCGACCCCTCGTCCCTCCGACGAAGACTCACAGGAACCAGAAGGCGTGCGGAGCAAGGCTGAGAGAGGCTAATAAGTCAAAACCACTGTACTATAGCCCATACCCTGCGCAGGGCAGCATTCTGTAATCAACCTGACATTCTACAGAGACATCGACAGTATTGTAGGCACTTATCTTCCTTCACACTCATCAGAATGAAGAACCAGGCCGGGTAGACGTGAGCCACAAGATTAGGTAAAGCCCTCGTCCTTGTAAAGCCAGCCCCTTCATTTATAAAAGGGGATACGCTTCTCCCATCAAGGGGACGGACTTTTGACCAAACAAGACAACACACACATAGTCAAGCTGCTACGAAGCTCTTGACCTCCTTTCAACCCTTCCGTCAGAGACTTGGGACCAGTCCCTCTATCGATCGTTTATACCCCTACTACAAACCGTTCACGGTGCTAATAACACGAGCAGCAACAAACTGGACGTAGGGACATTCGGCCCGAACCAGTATAAATTTTGTGTCCTTTAGCGCACCATCCGAGCCTAACGCGCATTACTATAAATTTACTTGCCGGTGCTTGTACGAAACACTGACACTATCCATAGAGTTAGAAAACCGCAGAGACCACCTCTTCTTTACCTGTCTTCACCAGCATGCAGAGGAAACTGATCATGTTGAAGCTGATCTCCATCATGATCCATCTCATACTAGAGCTCTACGCCCTCTATTATCTTTATCATACAAATATAGAGGGAATTAAAACATTGCACAAACTCTCGCTGGTCTTAAAATGAAAAGGGGCATGCCAACTTACATAGGGCCGTCCATCCTCATCCATCAGATCCATCTCTTTCTCTGACTCTTGGGCGAGTATCATTTATCTGTTTACATAGCAAGTATCTTTCCAAACACTTAAACTGAAATGGGACAAGGATTAATACCAATGCTTAAACTCAAATGTTACAAAGTTCATATTACAATTGATCTTACTTACATCGAATTTGTCATACTCCATGTCACCTAGCACTTGCTTAATCTTGGCATGGCTATATTGACATGTTCTTGGGATATCAAGGGGATTACGATCAAGATTTTTAGCCTTCTTGATGAAGTCCAAAAAAAGAATCTATGCATAATTCTACAGTTAGATAATTGGCTCTCTACACAAAACGAGAAGAGAAACTAAGATACTTACTAGGAGCAAATAAACACAACCCGTGACAGTCCGAGTCTTAGGAGCACTCTTGGAAGCTTCCTTCCAATCATTAATACTTGTCTTCAGTTTTTCATATAAAACTGTGCACCAGTCCACATCCTTCAACTTATCAAGATCTGTAACAGCATCTATAACTGTGCTGGGTAAGCAATCTGATAGAGTGTTTGAAATAGCAGGTTGTTCTCACAGCTAGTGGATGAAGAGACCTATTAAACTCTGCATGTTTCTTTGATGGAACAGTAAACATATTTCCGTTCGAATCATTTTCATCTCTGATATGGCCTCCAACAGCGCAGACCCTGTACATAGTGCATGCAAATGACATTTGCATATCAATACTAAGAGTACTATAGAAGGTAGCATCAAACTCTTTGAATGAAACCTGTACTGCCTTATTAGAACTGATGCAAAAAAAATTCAAACTCTGCCTCCCTGTAACCTATTTAGGGGAATAGGGTGCATGGCGACATTAGATCATGTGAAATTGGTTGCAAAGGAAGATAGAACTGGTTTACGTCTAGGTGTTGAGCAGGGATTGAAAAGTATTCAGAGGGAACAAAATCAGTAGGAAAATATCTATATGGCAGGTCAGAGGCTTCCCTTTTTTGTGTCCTATCTAGAAACTATAACTGGTAAATGTAGAGGACTAAGGGTTAACTGACAGAAGTAAAGTGCTGACTACTCACCAGCTGGTTTCACAGTTGATGCCATCTCTGTTGAATATGAAGATCTGTTGAGCATGGACAGCTAAGGATTGAGGTTGTAGTGTGAGGGGGAGGAGACATAGGCACCGACCGAGACTCAGCAGTCCTGCTCATTTAGAAGAATATGATAGAATTAATTAACAGGAACATGTATATTAGAGGAAATTTTGTTCTTGAAGAGACAAGAGAGACCTATGAAGTGTGCTATACCAAGCACATGAGAAGACAGATTTCATGACAAATTTTGAACTGCCTAAAAGGCTCGAAGGAAGATCCACATTTCTGGCAGGAACTCATTATATAATATATAATGTAACACTAACAAATCTTACAATTTTTTAATCATACGTTATTTGTACCAAGACCCCAAGAGTCTTTTTTCATTAGACAAATTGGAAACATAATGTCATACTATGTTCTTTCCTTCTTGTGGAAAATGTGGAGCTCTTCGTAGTGAAGATGTAACCTAGAATATCGAAGACATACGAATCAAAGTAATGACGGAAGTAGGAAAAATATGCAAGGATTAATTGCACACTGACACACTGAAAGTTTGGTTGTGCAGGTGACGGCTGTATAGGCAGCATCTTTTTCTCCGTTCATTTTTTTTGTTTGGTTTGGCATTCCATCGAGCGATGGAAAGGCAGAAGACAGAAAGGTGAAAGAGGAAAGAGAACAGGGATTCAAGGCCTTACCGTGTATGGGGAGGAGGAAGAACGCGGAGCAGGGCTGCCCGTCCTGCTGGCGCGGCCGTGAAGCCGGTGGAGAAGGACGGCGGCGGCGGCGGACACCTGTTGTCTGAGGTTTCCGGCAGTTACATCCCGCCGTCTATGGCCGCGACGACGAAGCGGAGACGGCAGCGGAAGGATCCGGACGGGCAGGTGTCCGCGGCTGTCGGTGGTGGCGCGGGCGTCAGCAGCCGGCGGCGTCCGCCGATGGAGGCGGAGGTCGCGGTGAGGGGAAGGAGCCGGCGATGGGGACGGCCGGCGCGGCATCGCAGCGGGGACGACCGGAGCAACGGCGACGCTGGCAGGGGTGGCGAGCGGCGCGGAGGGCACGCAAGCCGCGGGACAGCGAGCGGCGGAGGGCACCGGGGCGTGAGCGTCGCAGCGGCGAAGAAGGTTCGCGAGGCGGAAGTCCTGTTGACCGTACGTGAGGTGTGGAAGTACGAGTAAAGATGGCAACGGGAACCGATCCACCATTCCCCATGGGGAATTCCCCTATTAGGGACAGGGATGGGGAGATTTTATTCTCCATGGGAAAGAAAACTTGAGGAAATCTATCTTCGTCGGGTTTGGTGGGTACGAAGATGGTTCTCCACCCCCCATACCCGATCTCCGCATCCTCGCCCCGTTAAGGAGTATACTCCGTATGCGAGCTGTAAAGTTTAGCCCAAATCGGCCCAAGTCTATCAAACACATGGAGTATATAACCAAATTCATAACCCTAGTTCGTAGTATCCCCACTCGGCCACCCCTCCCACAGCTGCCGCATTCATGCATCCACGCCAGGCGCGGACACGAATCCTCACCGCCGGTCGTCGCCAGCTACTATGCGCGACTCATGCGACCGTTGTGCCTAGTGCCGCGGTGCTGCAGCGCCTCTTGCGGTACTGTCGAGACGCGATGCCCAGCTTGCGCAAGCTCACCTCGTCCATCCCGCATCTAGCCTCACCCCCTAAGTCACAGTCGCCATCACCATGCATGCCATGAAGAGCAGAAGAGGACATGCGCCACCGGTCGGCATGACTGCATGCACTCGGTCTCTGCCCAGGGACGCTGCCCAATCATTCTCTGGTTTCTTTCCTCGGTCTGAATACTCAAGTTCTCTTTACTTTCTCTCTGCTCGCTCTGCAGGAAAGCAACGTCAATGTGTTGAAGTTGAACCATTATTGATTTGTCATTTGTGAGATCTAGGGAGTTGTGAGGTGGGATCTATTAAAGGGACTTGTAATTTGTAAAGTATTTTACGATCTCGTTTGATTGCAAGATGAGTTTTTCCTAGTATTTTTCAGTTTTGGATTGTTGATTTAGTAGATTGTTTTCGGATCTCATTGCGGGGACGGGGATCCCCATTGGGTATGAATTCCCCACGGGGACGGGAATGGGGAGAAAATGTCCCCCGCGAGTCTTCACGGGGACAAGGATGGGGAAATCTGGACCCCACGGGGATGGGGATGGGTAGGCAGAACCCGACGGAGAATTCCCCGTTGCCATCTTTAAGTATGAGGTGGAGGTGATGTTCTGCGGGCCATTGATTGGAAATCTAATGGGCAGGGAGAAGGGGCGACGTGGCCGCTTGTGGGTTAAAAAAAGAGAGTATAGGAATAAGGGTAAGGTAAAGATACTCTGTCTATCAGTATTAGGAGCAGTCTAGTTTAGTGATGATATATATATATATATTCGTTTCAGTTAGAGTTTATTAGTCAGTTAGTAGTATTTTTCTCTCACAATAAATCAGAGTTTATCAGCCCAGAAACCCACACTAACCAACAACAGCCACCTACCTGTTATGAGGAGTTCGTTGG
The DNA here is from genome assembly GCF_019320115.1 of Miscanthus floridulus. Taxonomy (NCBI): domain Eukaryota; kingdom Viridiplantae; phylum Streptophyta; class Magnoliopsida; order Poales; family Poaceae; genus Miscanthus; species Miscanthus floridulus. Next base: position 48,066 of record NW_027097621.1, on the reverse strand, counting down.
TGTCACCGGCAGGCAGATAAAACGATTATATACGATCGTGAATTATTATTGTTGACTGGTTTGGTGTGAGAAAAAAATACTATTCTAGCTAGAAATTTATGATCGTTTACAATCAAGCGAACAGACTGAACATAAACATACTCGATCGGATAGCCTCCACGAATTGTACGTTTTGGATGCTCAACCTGAACCGCATGCATTGCTCGCTCATCATCAAGTTGATTGATGACAGGCTAGCCAACTGGTGTCACCCTATGTAGGATTCATTCAAGGACGCGTCCATTATCCTGCTCTGTTCACCTAATTCACGCGTCCCGCTTCTTAATTAATCTTTCCTTTCCTTCCTTCGCTAACCGTCTCTTAATTTATTCATTCATTTTATAAACAAAACAACCAAAAAGAAAAGAAAAAGAAAGCTGTCTGTCTGCGATTCTGATGGCTTTCTCCCTCGGATCCGATGAATGAATGATGAATTGGCACGCTTTTGAGGTGGTGATTTCACCTATCTTTTGTGTCCTATTTACTAGGAATTGTTTGCAAATGGCTTCACCTAGTGAGCCAGAGGAGGCGAAGAAACCATATTTACGAGACTTTACTTTTGTAGTAGAAAAAAAAAACAATTCGTCCCTTTTAGAGCTTCTCTTGTGAAGATTATTCTTCTAAGTTGGTGTTTGACAGGATTTCATTGAAGCGGAGCCAACACTCGTTAAGAAAATAGGGCCTCAGTTCTTGTATGAAATTATCACACGACTAGTTTGAGGCTGCTAAGAATGAGTTATAACCATTAGCTAGCTAACAATAGCCAATTAAAACATGATTATGTTCACCACGTTACATAAGCCGTGATATAATAGTATTTTGCAAGCATCCAAATATAACAAATGTGACTACCTGCGTCGTTTCTTCTTGAAAAAAAAAGAGAGTGAGATGAGTGACAACTCTGCTCTCCTGTAGTACTACACTGTAAAGTGCAGACAGAGATGGCCTGCCACATCACTGTCACTACTAACTTTCAGCCTATTCGCTTGTTGGTTTCAGCCAGCCCAAACCAGCCAGCCAACAGTATTTTTCTCTTACAACAAACCAGCACCAGCCAGCCCAAACCAGCTCAAAAACCAACCAGCGAACAGGCCGTTTATTAACCAAACAGGTCTGGGCTCCGCTTTGCTTTGCGCTGCTCGGCTCAGTTAACTAGATTTGTTTACGTCCTTCGTCGAAACTTTACGCCGTATCGAATTGCTTGACACGTGCACAGAATATTAAATATAAATTAAAAAATAACTAATTGTATAAATTACGACTACTTTATTAGATAATTTTTTAAGCCTAATTAATCTATAATTTGACAATAAAATGCTAATGTAATATATGTGCTAATAACAGATTAATCAGGCTAATAAATTTGACCGGTAGTTTATTGATGAATTCTATAATTTATTTTTTTATTAATACCCAGCACTCCTATTGACCACCCCATATAACATTCGACATAACACTCAGTAAATTTATGGCCCGATCTAAACAAGGCTAACCCAGTATAGTACAGTAGAGTAATTTTTCTGTGAACACCCTCGTTGTTCCTCAAATCCCATTTGTTACCCTCACTCCCATCCCACAATGCGCCAGCTAATTATAAGCAAAGGAAGGGGACCTTGTCCTGCTCCATTGCCGTCTCTCGGTCTCTTCTGCTCCTCTCCTCTTCTCCCGGGAAGGGAACCCCGGCCGCTACCGAGAGCACACCAATCCCCTCTGATTTGCACCGCCAGCCGCGCAATCTCGGATCCCAGCCGTCCGCACCTCGCCGCGGCCTTCCTCCGCGCCACGAATGGTGGCCTCTGCCTATTGTCTTCTTCCAAGGACCTAACCCAACCCAAGGCGGTTGGTGCCAGCTAAAGTCTGAAGGCGACCACCGGGACCGGGCGGCGATGGCGACCGCCGCGAGGGAGAGGCGCCTGCCGCCGGCGCTGCCCCTGGCCACACTCATCGGCCGCGAGCTCCGCGCGGGGGGCTCCGAGCGCCCGGCCCTGCGCTACGGCCACGCCGGCTTCGCCAAGCGCGGCGAGGACTACTTCCTCGTCAAGCCCGACTGCCTCCGCGTCCCCGGGGACCCCGCATCCGCGTTCTCCGTCTTCGCCGTACGTACCGCCCTCACTCGCTCCTCCCTCTCCGCTGCTGCTCTCTATCATCCTCACTCTTGCTTCCTGCTGCGCCCTGATCCGACGCCTCTCCGCTGCTTGGATCTGGCGCGCCAGGTGTTCGACGGCCACAACGGCGTGTCGGCGGCGGTCTACAGCAAGGAGCATCTGCTCGAGCACGTCATGAGCGCGCTGCCGCCGGACATCGGCCGTGACGACTGGCTTCAGGCGCTGCCCCGCGCGCTTGTCGCCGGCTTTGTCAAGGCCGACATCGATTTCCAGCGCAAGGGTGAGTGCCACTGCCACCCCGATCACGTACAGTATCGTTTGCAGTCGAGATTGGAGCTCAACGTCACTACCTCTTTCAGGGGAGGTGTCTGGAACCACGGCGACACTTGTGGTCATCGATGGGTTCACGGTCACAGTGGCGTCGGTGGGGGACTCGCGCTGCATCCTGGACACGCAGGGCGGCGAGTTGCAGCTGCTAACCGTGGACCACCGCCTGGAGGAGAATGCAGAGGAGAGGGAGCGCGTCACGGCCAGCGGTGGCGAAGTAGGTCGGCTCAATCTCTTCGGTGGCCAGGAGGTAAACCAGTTCAGTTCGAGTGAATAACTAACTTGCTTATCCTCAATCAATTGCTTAAGAGCATGATGTATTGCTGCATGAATGTTGGGGAGTTTAGGTCGGTCCTCTCCGGTGCTGGCCTGGTGGCTTGTGCCTTTCGAGATCCATTGGGGACATGGATGTTGGGGAGTTCATTGTGCCCATTCCACATGTCAAGCAAGTCAAGGTTGATATAAATTACGAAATGCAGGGATCTGCAGTTCTGCACTTTAGTTTTTCTGTGGCGCATGTTATGCTGAGTTGTCAAAGTTGCTTCTTTGTGATTTTTGTAACTTCAGCTATCAAACACCGGAGGAAGGCTGATAATAGCATCAGATGGCATATGGGATGCGTTATCCAATGAAGCAGCTGCACAAGCATGCAGAGGATTGCCTGCAGAACTGGCAGCCAAGCTTGTTGTTAAGGTAATTCAGCATTTAGCTGAACTACTTTGAGGCCCTGAATGGTGCAGGTACAGTTGGCTCAGTTTCTAATTTCAATGTCCATTGCTATGTCCATGCAGCAAGCTCTGAAAACAAGCGGGCTAAAGGATGACACCACCTGTGTCGTAGTTGACATTATCCCATCCGATCATTTGACATCACCGCAATTGTCTCCAAAGAAAAATCAGAACAAGTTGAAGTCACTTTTTCGTAGAAAGTCGCATAGTTCAGTTGGAAAACTTGGGGGCAAGTCTGCCTCCATTGGTTCTGTGGAGGAGTTATTTGAAGAAGGGTCTGCAATGTTAGAAGAAAGGTATGCTTGCTGTTCCAATGCTCCACGCCTCCACTGCATTCGCCGTGTTAAATTTTTTTGGTCATAGACCAGTATCATTTTCTTTCGTGCTACTCACTGAGCTCGTTTTCATATGGGATTTTAATATAACATATGTAATGTGTGGCATGGTGAACCTTGTTAGTTTCTTAGCATATCTGGACAGCTGTTTTATTTCTAGGGGCTTTGCCTTTAAGCCTATTCCCATTACTGATTTACATTATCTTGTATACGTGCTGAGTGAAGCTTTCATTGACATGTCTTGTCAATTTTATTTGAGATTTCTGAGCTATTTTAGTGAAAAGAAGGTTAATCTAGACCTTTCAAATACAGCCAAGTTTTTTCTTTTAAAAAACTAGAGCACTGATGGTGTTTTACTTGTATTCTGCATAAACGACGAGAGTGATTAGCTGAACTTAGTGTGCTACCATGACCTGGGTATCAATCTTACAAGTTATCTTCCTTTCCTTTTTTTCGCTTTTCCTCTACATTTATACAAGATTAACAATGTAGATTCTTTGCTTTTTTGCATCAGCTTTACAATATATTATTGGCACAGGTATATATGTTATCAGACCTACATTTTGAACTATTGCCTCTAGTATGTAGATGTAACATTAAATGTTTCAGCTCGAAACCTGGGATGAACAAACTCTTGTTTAGGGAACTATTGTCTAGTTTGGTTAGGACTTAGGAATGCTTTTGGACTCCTGTTGCTAAAATATTGATGGTTCTCAAATGCTTACTTTGGATCGCTGCTCTGCTTTTTGTTGAGAAAGGCTAAACCATGGTCACAAAGTTCCTGGGTCTACAGGGTCGAGGAACGTGGTATCCTACTTGTGAGAGGTTTTTAGACCGTGGAATTGAAAATGACCCTGTGTACCTGGGTCGAGGGCCGCTAAACTGTAATGCCTCTGTGTTTGCTGGCTTCTACCATGCTATGGTGCCATTAACATCTAGGCCTTACTGTTGCAGGTTGGGTAGGAATTTGTCCTTGAAAGCAGCTTCACCACCTTTTCGCTGTGCAATCTGCCAAGTGGACCAAGAGCCATTCGAAGATTTGATGACAGATAATGGAGGTGGTTACTGCTCTTCCCCATACGCTCCATGGGGTGCTCCATATCTTTGTTTGGACTGTCGGAAGAAGAAAGATGCAATGGAAGGTAAAAGATCTAGCCGCTCTACAGCATGCAGGTGAAACAATCTAGACTGTTTAAGTCAAGCCTGCGGCCTGCCTGCTTCACAGAGGAAAGAAGCAATGAGAGGACAACAAGTTGCTGGATCCAAGTATAATTGTTTGCTGAAACTTACTGTATTGCCAGCCCGGTACAAAACATATTTGGCTGGTGAGCGCTAACTAGTCTGTTACCTGCATACAACCCATATGGAAAAGTTCAATGTTGTGGAAATAGCTCAAATAACTTGACGTACAACCCATATGGTAAAGTTTGATGTTGCGGAAATAGCTCAAATGACAGAGCTTGTAGTTTTGATGTACCCTGTAGTGTGCCTTGTGCAGGGAAAAATTGACCTGCCTATTGCTGCCTGTGATTTTTTTATTCTTCTATAAAATAGCTACTGAGGGTTCTCTTTGTATTAATCGTGGAACATATTTTTGGTGGGATTGAAGTAAGTACGAAACATGTACTTATGTGTAAAATACTCCTTGTGTAATGACATGTTATTGATGAATTGGCTTCCAGATATGCCTTTCTTGCATTTGGCTATTGAATAGTTGATTGGTCAGATTATTGATGCAGAGTATAATTGATTGGTCAGATTGGTGTTGTCTGCTGTGGTAAGCGGTGAAGTGCTGAATTTTTCTAGAGATTGCCTTTGCAATGTTCAGTCGGAATAGAACTGCTGAATTTTGGAAGAGATGGATGTATTGGTCCCTAGTACTCAAATGAACAGAACTGGTTATTATAAGGGTACAATGTCCTGAACAGGAGCAGCAGAGGCAATGAAATGTTGAGAGCAGCAGCTCAAAAGGCATCTTCTTCAGAGATCATCATATCACCATGGAACGGCACGGCTTGTTTACATCCAGAACGCCTGCGCCTCAAACATGTCATATTTGGACAGCTTGTACTCGCCCGCAGGCCGGCGAGCTGTGACGGTGAGCTCGCCGTCGTCGTCCGCATACTTGACGCGAAAGATGGTGAGGCGAAGCACGCATTTGTCTCCATCGCCGAGGCATCCTTTCCTGTCGACCCCCTCGCGCGTCAGGATCTCGACAAGGCAGAAGTTGCCGCCGCCACCCATGGACACGAGCTTCGCCTCAATGTGCCGCTCTAGGTCCACGACGAACAGCTTCTCCTTGTTGAGCTTCCAGGGCGGCGGCGGACCCAGCGCCGGCAGCGGAACGTCGCAGCAGCAGAGGTAGCCGTCCGTGTCCAAGGCGTTGTATCTGCCACGTTCAAAGTGGAAGTGGAGGCCGATCCATGCGGCCAGGTCGCGGTCGTGGTGTGCCTGGCCTTGGAACGGCAGCTACCAGTCGCCATGGTGCGTCCACTCGCCGCGCTCCGTGTCGTAGGAGAAGGTAACCGTGGCCCAGGCCCGGTGGCCGTCGGCGTGGTTGTACACGTAAAGGGACGACACGAAGAAGGCGCGTCCCCCCGGGTGCAGCGCGTGAGCGCAGATGCCATCCATGTCAGGGACGGCGTGGTCGGACCAGCGCCACCGCGGTTTGGAGTACAAGGACTCGTCCTTGCTGCCGCCGCCGCCACCATGGGTTGGGTATCCTCCTCCTCTTCTTGCTCGTGGCAGTGCATGCCGCGTCCCTGGCCTTGGAAGAGCCAAAGTTTGTTGCCCGCGGCCACGGCGAGATCGAAATAGCAGTCACGCATCTCAGTCGGTACGCCATGCAGTATGGTCAGCGCCGCCGTCTTTAGGTCGAAAGCCACGGTGATGGCGTCACAGCGGACGAAGGTCTCTTCGCTTCCGGTGCCTATGCCGATGATGTTGCTGCCCAGGACCGCGACGTACGGGTCGTGGTCGTAATCACCGAAAGTCGGATACTGCATGCGGAATACAGGAGGCCCGGGGAGGCGCCCAACAACGTTGTCATCGTCGTCGTCGGCGGCGTCTATGTCCAGCTTGTGGACGCTGCACCCTTTCTCCATGTCGTCCAGCACAAGGTACCAAAAATGCTGCTGGTGCTGCTGCTGATGCAGGGACGACGTCCTGTGGTGTCCGCCGTCGCACTGGGCTCTGCCGCGCTGGACCAAGGAGTCGTCCCGACGATCGCCATCGCTGGCGTCCGAGACGTGTCTCCGTGAGCCGCCGCCCAGGACAAAGGGCGGCTCGTTGACACGGCGCGGACGGCGTGGAGTTGGGAGAGGAGGGAGACGCGTGGTCGACTCAGAAACGACCGGCACGCCCACACCGTGTGTCCTCCTGATCCGGCCCCGCCCCGCCCGCCGGTGCTTGATTTGGTGAAGGAGATGGATACTACTAGATCCCAAATTTTCGTATATATATAGCGATCGCAGATTGATTGATTTGTTAGGATTTTGGGTCAGGCCGAAAGAATGGGATTTTGCAAAACAACCCAAAATTATAGGACTTGCTATATTTCGTGTCCCTGAATTTTAAGACAACAATCTTACACAATAACTATATAGTACAATTAAAATGACAACTTAGAAAGAGACAATTCACACTTCTTACCATAAATTTATAGGCAACCAATGATAAAATTACATGTTGTCAACCACAACAAATTTCAGATACCTGAGATATAGGAGAAGTGGAGAAGGTTGAACAAAAGAAACGCTGTAGAAAATCTATGTGCACGAAACATGTACAATATATATGCCTTTTTTTGGTTTTTGGCCTTGAGTTTTGCACTATTCAATGTTGATAGATGCAGAGTATATACTCCCTCCGTCCTGAAATACTGAAATAGAGTGCTCGCTAGTCCTGAGACTATTCAATGTTCAGTTGGAATTAGAACTGCTAAATTTTGGAAGCGATGGATGTATAATGTATTGGTCGCTAGTTTTAGTACTCGAGTGAACTGCTGAATTTTGGAAGCGTACAATCTCCTGAGCAGCAGAGCCAATGAAATGCAGTGCTGAGCAGCAGCTCAAAAGGCATCTTCTTCAGAGATCATCAAATCACCATGGAACGGGCGAACGGCACGGTTTGTTACATCCAGAACGCCTGCACCTGAAACATGTCGACATACCTGGACAGCTTGTACTCGCCCGCAGGCCGGCGATCGGTGATGGTGAGCTCGCCGCCGCCGCCGAAGCTATAGTTAACGCGGAAGGTTGTGAGGCGAAGCACGCATTTGTCTCCGTTGCCGAGGCATGCTTTCCTGTCGACCCCCTCGCGCGTCAGGATCTCGACTAAGCAGAATTTGCCGCCGCCGCCACCCATAGGCACGAGCTTCTCATCAATGTGCCGCTCTATGTCCACGACGAACAGCTTCTCCTTGCTGAGCTTCCAGTGCGGCGGCGGCGCTGGCTTGTGCTTCTTGCTCTTGCGCCCGCCCGGACCCAGCGCTAGCGGCGGAACGTCGCAGCAGCAGAGGTAGCCGTCCGTGTCCAAGTCGTCGTCTCTACTATGTTGTATGTGGAAGTGGAGGCCGATCCATGCTGCCAGGTCGCGGTCGTAGTGCGCCTGGTCGTGGAACGGCAGGTTCCAGTCGCCATGGTGTGTCCACTCGCCGCGCACCGTTTCGTAGGAGAAGGTAGCCGGGCCCCGGTCCCAGTGGTCGAGGTCGCGGTCGCTACCTCCTCTTCTAGCTCGAGGTAGTGTGCATCCTGCGTCCCTCGTCTGGGAAGAGGTAAAGCGTGCTGCCCGCGGCCCCGGCGAGATCGACATGGCGGTCTTGCATGCCACGCGGTAGGCCACGCAGGACGTTCAGCGCCGCCGTCTTTATGTCCAAAGCCACGGTTACGCCGCCGCCGCCGCCGCCGCATCTGCCGTTGAAGGCCTCTTCGCTTCCGGTGCCTATGCCGATGATGTTGCTGCCCAGGACCGCGACGTACTGGTGGTCATCACCGAGCGTCGGATACTCCATGCGGAATAAAGGAGGCCCGGGGGCGGAGAGGCACCCAACAACGTCGTCGTCGTCGGCGGCGGCGGCGGTGGCGGGGTCTATGTCCAAATTCCAAATTGTGGACGCTGCACCCTTTCTTCACGTCGTCCAGCACAAGGTACAAAAACTGCTTCTGCTGCCGGGACGTCCTGTGGTGTCCGCCGTCGCGCTGGGCTCTGCCGCGCTGGACCAAGGCGTCGTCCCGACGATCGCCATCGCTGGCGTCCGAGACGTGTCCCCGCGAGACGCTCACGGTGCAGTTGGCGCCGCCCAGAACGTTGACACGGCGACGGCGACGGAACGCGTGGAGTTGGGAAAGGAGGGGGACGCGAGGTCGACTCAACAACGACCGGCACGCCCACATCGTCTGCCCTCCTGATATGGCGCCGCGCCGCGCCGCCGGTCCTTGATCTGGTGATCAGCAATTTTCGTATATTATTATTGGGAACATCTTTCTAACACCGGGTGTTTTAGCACAGGGAACACCCGAATTTCCCCCCCTATGAATACTGTTCATCTTCTTCCTCTCCCATCTTCCTCCTTGGTACAAATCACAAATCACAAGTAACAAATCACAGATCACAAGTAACAAATCACAGATCACAAGTAACAAATCACATATCATATGTAACATTTTTTTTTCTATAAAAGGACAAAGACAAAATTTGGAGGGTGGTGCCAGAGTTGGAGAAGAAGAAGCTCGCCGGAGTTGGTTTCCGATGCCGGGCGCAGTGGCGGCGCGGGCGAGGGCAAGGGCGCTGGCGTGGCAGCGCAGGCACGGCAGTGGCGCATGCGCCGGCGGACGGGCGGTTCCGCTGCAAAAGAAATTCGTGTGTGCCCAGTGCTAGTGTTATATAGCTTTTCCGTTGTTATTATGATTTTGGATCAGGAGGAAACAATGGGATTTTGCAAAACAATGAAGAAATATTCAGAGTTGTTGTATTCAGGTACCTTAATTTTTTGAAAATTTCTAGCAACAATCTTACACAATTAACTAGTCTACAACTAAAAAGGGTAACTCACGCAAATGGAGCATAGCTCAGCTGGTCAGGTTCCTTATGGCGAAACTTGCTCACTCAGATTTAAGCTCATCTTTTCTGTGGCTTATAAGCCGGCTGATGTTGTTTTATTGTGAGAGAAAAACACTATATCATGACTGATAAGCATGACTGATGCGATAAGCGAACATGGTATTTAGATGAGATTCTAAAATCCAGATTCTGAATAAAAATAACCTATGATGTTTCTTGAATTTTGTGCCTGCGTGTTATAATTCCCTAGAATCATATGGTGTTTGAAAGGGATTCTAGGATTCTAATTTTTTGTATCCGGATTCTTAAAAATCCCTAGGTATCCAAACGGGACATAAGTCCTCTAATGTGGGATAATTCAAGAATTTTTTAAGATTTTCTATTAAGTTATATATCAAATATACTTCATATATATAAATATATGGTATGGGGGATGAGCCCTCCATAATTGAATTCTAATAAAAAAATTTGACATGCGTGCTCGTATTTTTCTAGATTTTGTTTCAATATGTAACAGAGCTATTCTTTCAGGCGATTGGTACAAAGCTATTCTTCGAGGCGACCGGTTTTTCTGGATACAAGTCATTCTTCCAGTGTTTTGTTTTTCTGGATACAAGTTATTCTTTGAGGCGACGGGTTTTCTGAATTTATTCTATTATTTAAATGAGCTATTCTTTCAGGCGACATGTTTTTTTTTCTATACACACTTTTAGGCGACGAATTTTCCTAGATTTGTTCCGGTATTTAATGGAGCTATTCTTCTAGGCGACGGTTTTTGCTGGATACACAACTATTCTTTTGGGCGACAGGTTTTTCTAGATTTACTATGGTATTTAACGGAGCTATTCTTTTTGGCGACGTGTTGTTCGTACAACTCAGTTCTTCAAAGGTGGCTCTCTTTGTAAAAAAGAGACAATTCACAATGTTTTTTTTAGTAAAGCTATATTTTTTCTATAGCTAAACAGTAACAAAATTACACGTTGCTCGAACCACAACAAAATTTCAAGCACCTGAGATTTTGGAGATGTTAAGAATTATAGCTTGAGTGAGGTTTCAAAAAATTACTGTAGAAAATCTCTGCGCAATGTGCTTGAATGAAGAGGAGAAAAAATATAATCCTGTAGTTGTTTGCAACAAACAAAAGTGCATCACGAATGAATTCACGATATAATAGGCAATTTTAACAACGAAAAGAATAATATGACAATATAAATAAAAAATTACGTAGACGAATAGCTATGATGAGCAAAAATTATTATAGCAGCAATAACAGGAAACTGGAAACAAGCAAACACAATTGCATAGAGATGACGCCACCACCAGCCTGCTTGGTCCCCTGGCTCGGAATCCTCAACGGCATAGCGCACTCGTCGCCGTTGAAGATAACCTTGGACGGGAAGCCGTCACCGGCGATGACGTCGATGCCGGGGGTCGTTTTCTTCGTGAAGGAGAAGACGGACTGCAGCTTCCCGGGCACCGGGTAATCCACGCCGCTCATGTTCCTCTCCCCGAGCAGGAAGTTGGAGCCTTGGAAGCCCTTGACAAAGATGGTGCTGTTCCCGACGCGCGTGGCGTTGAAGGAGTATGCCTGGTCGAACCCGTCGTACGCCCTGTCCATGACGATGGCCGTGAACCAGTCCGGCATGTCCGTGCCGTCCCAGTTGAAGAGCGTCAGGCGCGCGCTCCACCCGCCGGTGAAGTCGGTGGCGACGTGCCAGTTGATGCTGACGCCGCAGAAGTCGCCGCAGGGCATGGGGTTGGGCACGCCGAGGTGCTTCTGGTCCGCCCACGTGAGCGTCTCGCTGGCCCGCCGGTCGAACGGCATGAGCAGCGCCTGCGGCGGCAGCAGCATCGCCGGCGCCGTGGTGCTGCAGGTCGCCGACACGGCCGGTTGGGTCGCGGACGAGGGGCAGCCGCACGCGCACGTCCGGCAGGGGACCACCGACTCGTTGTAGAAGGCGGAGAAGGACACGCAGCACCTGGGCGGCTTCTTGGTCGACGTGGTGATGTTGCACACCACCTGCCACGTCGCCACGGCCACCGTGGTCGACGCGAGCCCGCTGGGGTCCGGGTACTCCGACGGGCTCACCGGAATGGGCGCCCCGCACGCGTACTCCGGGTTCAGCGGCGACGAGCCCGTGACGTTGAAGCTGGTCGGCGGGTAGAGCTTGGTCCGGTTGAGGTCGGGCGGCATCTTGTAGACCTCCATCTGGAACGCCGACTTGGACTGCGCGACGTCCATGGACTTGGGCAGGATGGTGCCGTTCCGGCAGCAGTGGTTGATCTGGCCGATGTCGTCGTCGTTGGCCCGCGACGGCGGAAGGTCGTGGACGACGGGCGTGCGGTCGCAGTTGAGCACCTTGGAGAAGTCGAGACCCTTGTAGTACTGGCCCTGGGGACCGTAGAGGCAGCCGGCGGTGTCGACCTCCCGCGGGTAGGCGCCTCGCATGGTGTTGATGAACTCCCCACGCCGCCACCGCCACGACAGCTGCCAGCCGTCGAGGCGGCCTAGCGGCGCGTCGTTCTCCAGCGTGACGAGCGCCAGGTAGGTGGTCTCGTGCGACTGGAGCACGTCGTAGGTGATGACCAGGTCGCCGGTGCGGCGCGGGAGGAAGTTTCTCGCCGGGTCGGTGGCGCTGTCGTCGTCGGCCCCGGCCGCCGCCGCCGCGGGCGTGAGCACGCAGCAGGTGGTGAGGTTCGTCGGCGACGTGGCGTTGGTGGCCGGCGGGCAGGTGTAGGAGGGGTCGGCGAGCGAGAGAAAGGACGGGAGCGGGTCGTAGGGCTTGGGCCCGGCGAAGAGCGTGCCGACGAGGTTGACGGTGGCCTGTGTCTTGGCGGGGTCCCCGGCCGTGGCGATCGGGGTGAGGAGGTCCGTCTGCGGGTACCCTGTGAAGGACGTGGGCCTGCCGGCGTCCCCCGCCGTGGTGTTGTAGGGCAGGTCGGCGCCTGAGGTGAGCACGGCGCCGTCCACGCTGACGAGGATCTCGCCGTGCACGAACGTGATCTGCAGCGCCCAGGAGCGGAGCGGGCGGGTGCCCGAGTTGACGACGGTGGCGCTGGCGCGGAAGGAGTAGGGCTGGGAGTTCCGCTCGGCGACATGAGGCCTGATCTGGTCGCGGCCCTGCAGCGTGTAGCTGAGGAAGATGCCGTTGCAGCCGGCGTCTGGCGCCGGCGCGGGCGCCGGCAGCTGTGCCGAGGCGGTGTGCGCGAGGAGCACAAGGAAGATGAAGGTTTGGGCGATGTCCACGATGGACATGTCCATGGCCATGGCTGAAGCAAGCGCCGGCCGGGGCAGGCACAGAAGCAAGCGCGCGTGGACTCGGAATTGGCTGCTTTGCGGGGTAAAGAAATGAAATGAAGGTGGTGACGGGTGAGTGGATCGAGTCATCGTAGCGACGGTCGTCGGAGGATGATCAAGTCCGTCCAAGCACACCAAGACGAAGCGAAAAGGAAGCCTAAGCGCTTGCCTGCAGGGACAGGGATGGAGGCTCTGTTGATCTTGTCAAAAGAAAAAGAAAGAAAGAAAGAAAGAAAGATGGTAAGAGGGGGACGGCAATTTTCGCCGGCGATAGATAGTTCTAAGCAGGTGCCGTCAGCAAGTGTAGGAACCAGTCTACGACCAGGGTTGCTCTCCTGCTTCTACTCAATTTTCAAAGCTGACCGAGGAGAGTGAGAGGGGCAGAGCAGGCACCACTACTAGGACCAGGCACGAGGATGACGTATGGCCTGCCAAATGTTGCCCTTGTTATAAAACATGTCGTCCGCGGTTAAGACCTTCTCTTCTTCGTCTCTTATAATCAACATAGTAAATAAAAGTAGAACACATAAACACAAGAGATAGAGAGACTATTCTTTATTTCTCTCAATATTGATGATTACAACATATAGCTCACACGTATATATAGTCATGTCAAGGCTTAAGAATTTGGTAAGAACCCACGTACAAACGGACTAGGATTAAGATTTTTTCTTTTTCTTTCCTTCTAGGATAGAGTTCGTATGTTTTACAACACTCCTCATTGGGTGATTACCACGATATGCACATGTTTCATTAAAAACTCCATCAAAAAATCCAGTAGGAAAAAAACGATTCTTGGAGAAAAGAGTACATCGCATTCGTTAATTGCATTGCACATGTTGTCTCATTAAAAACCTTGCGTGAGAAACCTTCAAGTAAAAACTCACATAAAAAAAGAGTACAACATTTAACCTTCTTGGTCATGTATTCTTCAGAATATTCCATTCTTCGTGAATAGATATTTATCTTCATGATCTATGCATAGACTTCAATATTTTAGCAAATATGATCTACTTGATCTTTGTAATTCTAGTGATTTTAATTACCTTCAAAGTAGATTTACTCAAATTGCTACTCCTCATAAAGCCATCCTTTGAATTTCATTGTTCAGTCCACACTTTTCATAAATGTGTGATTAATAATGGTATGCAGTACCATAATACTATATCTTTCAAAATGTTGGCTTACCATTCTTCAATGAATTATAATATGAGTAAACAAGAGCAATATGCTTCATGCATAAATAACCACTTATTAGTTATGCAAAACAAATAAAATTTTTCCTTCAGGGTAATAAATCCTTTAGAGGATTATGGGAGTAAATAAGTTACAATATTCAATATCTTCTAGATAGTGCATCAAATCTTATACTAGAGTTTTAATACTTCTCTAATTCTTACTTAGTGGATTTCCAAATTATATTTTCTATAAATCTTCAGGATTTTGATTGTACCACTAAATAATAAATACAGTCTTGCATTTGGTATTTAGGGGATAATTCAATTGCCAAAATGACCATTATTCACATACCTTCTATGATATTTAGAGGATACCAAAACTTCATTGCTAGCTTTACGATATACACTTTCTGAGTGTTTGTATGACACATTCATGGTGTTTATGATTCCTCATTTGCTTTCTTTCGGGTCTATATTAACTTCAGGAATTAATGATGCTTTTCAAGAATAGACTGGTAAATCCTTCATGGATTAAATCCTTCAAGGATGTTCTTATTCTTAGTGAATAACATTTCTCTTCTATGAGATATATTATCTACTATATGAAAAATTATTATGTGATATACACAATGAGATAGTATTATTCACTACAAAGTCATTCGATGACTATTTCTTCTAGGACATACTCTTCTCAAGACTTCAATATTCATTCAAGAATATATTATACCTTAGACTTCTTAATACTTTGTATGGGATTTAATTTCTATTTGTTGCGATTTATATTCTTCAGGAACTATATAGATCTTCATGAGGTGTTCTCTTTATGAGAATGGAGGAGTTTTATTTTATTTCTATCCAACAAGTACACACTAAACTAGAATCCGTAGACATCCTCGTAGATTTTAACTTGATAGTATACAACATTTAGTTTACTACTAGTAAACATAACTTATGGTTTATAACTTCAAGTTACTTCTCTCATTTTCAAAAATATCTAGCATATGCTCCACGTCATGCTTCATAAGAGCATTTATCAAACTATTGTTTGATTTAGTCCGTGTTAATATTCCTGCTTCAAGCTTCGAGAAATATTTTCTTTAGATTATTTTTCTTCTGTGAAAATAATATTTGGCATTTAAAATAGGCTTTCTCTCCCCCTAATGCCAATATTAGATCTTTATAGCATACTTCAAAAGATATCCTCTATCATGAGCTTAAAATAATCAAATTCATGCATCTTCAACTACAAGCGGAGGCCCATTCATATATGCTATGATGAAATTTTATGAAAAATATCCACGCACATATTTAAATATGGGGGTTATTATGCAGCGAGTTAGAATACATAAAGTGCACTTAAAAATGTTAAGCATTTCTTCAAACTCAGGGATGTTCTCCTCCTGATTTGCACATATCATGGTTTAGAAAACTATTTCATTATCTAGCTTCTTTATTGTTTAGCAAAAAAACGATCCAATTATACATACATAAAAAATAGACCATATACTTCAAATGTATATAATACGCAACATTCAAAATCACATAGAATTTCTTCTAGAAATTTCTAATTGCCATTAATACAAAATTCCCAAAATGCATTTTCTTAAAAAATCTCAAATCATCTAAGTGTGTAATCCACCATCTTAATTCCACAATTATTCATCTCATCAATTGGGTCACTTCTCCATTTAGCTAATTTCAGATTAACCGACTCTCGTGTTCTTTTTTTTTATCATCCCAAAATTCAGCTCTTCTAGATGAAATCACGCAGCATGCACGTAGTTGTCTATGTACTTTCGGTAGAAATTCTTATGCACACGCCATGTATAGTAACTGCGACAAAAAAACATAATTGCCCAACTCGATGGCAAGACAAATGCAATTTGATATGCAAGATCCGTATTGGCGGCATGTATCTGCGAGATGCGATTATTTCATACATTGCAGGATGCCAATTTGATCTACCTCACATGCCGCGTAGGGCAGTGGTCAGTAGATACATACCGCGTAGGGCATTTGGCATTGTCGTAGAACTGTCTGCTTAACGACGATGGTGTATGTCGACGTAGTTCATATCGGCAGTAAGTAGAGGTAGCAGATCCGTCCGCTAACAATGTCGGAGATGTTGACGTCGTCGAAGTAGTCGCCGCGAGATGTCGGCACGAACGTCGGCGTAGAAGATCGGCGACAGTTTCAACAGTGATGTCGACGTAGAGCTTGTCATGCTGATAACGTGTTATAAAATATATTGCCAGTGGTTAGGACCTTTCCCTCTCTGTCTCTCATAATCAATATAGTAGATGAAAGTAGAACACATAGACACAAGAGATTTGTAGACTATTCTTTATTTCTCTCAATATTGGTGATTACAACATAGAGCTTTCACGTATATATAGTCCTACCAAACTCTAAAATTTGATAAAAGCCCATATATAAACAGACTAGATTAAAATTACTCATTTTCCTTTCTTTTATATAGAGTCCGTATGTTTTAGGAGAGCCCTCGTGGCTTCTCTCTTGCTGAGTCGCAGTCCACTACTATGACGCGCAGTGGGCTGGACGGCAGAAGCAGTCATGGGCCCAAACTCTTTAAGCCACAACGCACGGCCCATACTTCCAGCCTTGATGGGCCCGTTTCCGGTGAACGCACGGCCCATAGTCTGCGCCTCTGCGGTGTCTGCAGTCTGCAACGCTGGTGCTGGAGACCTACTCTGCTGCTGAAGATCAGATAATCATGCTATCACTATCAGCCATGTATCCATATACTCTACTTGAGATTTCGTGTAGATGCAATCTGAAGCCGCTCTTCTTCTCTTTTCCTGATAAAGAAACTTTATCGACCTTAGAAAATTACACCAAGACGATACAATCATACTAAGATCACTCGCGACCTTTGCATACCTAGGATGCACACAGCCAACAACATAACATTATTAGTTCCTTTCTGTTCAAGCTTGGTCTGTTGAATCGATGACATTATTGGTTCCCTTCTGTACAAGCTTGGTCCGTTGAATCAATGACGACCCATCAGAAAGTCATACGTCAGACTAAGATGGCAAAATGGAAAACAAAACCTTCTTGAGTTGTCAGTGGATGACCCATACACCAAGTGAAATCAATGTTCATACCTAAATGAATAAATCGGCAGGATTGGAAACAATAATAAAATCTGCAGGATTGGCAACAATAATATAACAGTGCGTAGACTTAAAACCATAGGTCCATTTTTGTGTCATCAGTTAAAATAATATTGACCGAGCAAACATTAAAATAAAGATGCCAGGATCCACATCAATATCATTTTACAGCAACAACATGTGCTTGTTAATTTCTGGGAACAAGCAAACAAACATATATGTTGGGAGACAAAATGAATAAACATATATGTTGGGAGACAAAATGAATACAGTATGATAACATTGATACAAGATCCCTCAAAATCTTTTCGTACGAGTCGTGCAAGCTTTACTTCTAGTGCTCTCAAAACTGTATTCACATTCAATCAAGTTGCTTTGTCCAATCGAAGGGCATCCATTCCTTCATGAAGCTAGCAACAGCCTGCCTCTGGTTATCCATGGACTCGTGCCTTCGCCGACGGTGCATGTCCGCCGCTGGCAACTGCAGCATCCCTCTGATGACATTCAATCCAAACCCAGCGCTGAACTTGCTCTCGTCATCTATTACATGCACAAAACCACGGTCCAACCCAAACTCCACGTGGAAGTAGCCAAAGTTCTCTGGGATGACCTGCCTCAAGTTGCGGCTTGCACTTGTTGGGATAACCTTCTTCATCTCATGTTGGGTCCATTCTTCTTCAGCTTCATCAATAGCCTGGAGTAAATGAAAATAATCTCATTACAACCAAAAGCATAGTAGAATATTCTCAGTTATGAAGGTGGAGGAACACTGGAACTAGACGACTGACCTTTTTAAAGTACATTGGGGCATTGCTTGAAACTTCACAAGGGGCAGGGATGCACTCAATCATGCAGTGTCTCCGTTGTCTGGCCAGGCTTATGACAGTCTCCATAAACACCACATCCTTGTCCTTCCGTGCAAACATCTTCAACAGGCACTTCTTGAAGTTGCGAATCTCCCCCCCAAACGTTCTGATCAACAGTTCTTGCTGCAACCAGTATCAAAATCATCAATAATGAAAAAAAACTGATTGTCTGTTCGTAAATTAAAAGACAGAATGTTCCAGAAAATAGCGTATTCAAAAGCACAAACAAGTAGCAGCTGGTTGGTTCTTAAAGAAAGCTTAATTTCGTCCAAATGCAATAGGACCAGCAAAACCGTCTCACCTGTAATGGGAGAATAATGCAATGCCCAGGGATAACAGGCTCAAACTGCGGCAGCATCAAGTAAGTGAAGTTTCCAATAGCAACAACCAGATGTTTTGGCCTGGATGGGTTCTCAAAGCAACTCCTTCTGAGTCAACATATGTGTACTAGTGCTTCTCGTTGCGTCATGTGCCTGTTTGTTCTTTCTTTTGTCCTTTTTAGTGGGAGCATCAACAAAATCATATTCAACCTCTATACTTTTAGAAATGTTATACCGCTTGTTGTGCATAATTTTATTAGCCAAGTGCAGGTCAGCATCCTCTTCTCTTTTCCTGCGATTATCTGCACTAGGCACATGAGTATGCCTGCAGATGGGAAGAAAAAGAAGTCTTGAGCAGGCAGATAAAATAAGGCTACAAGTGTTGATATATAACAATGAAGTCAGAACTTCTTTTCCATACTACTCAGGATATCATTTAGTTTTAGAATACTTCCCCACAAAATGACAAGTGCATACTTTGTTTTGAGAGATCATTTCTTTACCATGGAACAAATGGTTGGACATAGTTACCTGATACTGATTGTGCTTTTTTCTTCTCCATGGCCAGGCTTCTCATGGGCAGTATCGTGATTCTCCAGCAAAGTTTCCATTTCTCTCTGACAAAGAACGACGAGCAGTTTAGACATATTGCCAAACAAATAGAAAAAAAAAAACAGATTAACCTCTCCCTATTCTATAGATAATAAAACATTTTTCCCAGTTTCCTAAATCATGGGATGTGGGTAAATATACACTTAGTCCAAATATATGTAGGAAAATATAGTTCCAGTAGGACCAATGTAATCCATATTTCCAACCTTAGTAACATGCAATTTTTCAGAATATATGTAAGTTTAGGACTAAGTGATGTTGGAAACACAATAAATAACACATCTCTACTGTAAAATCTGATGAATATATGTTACTCTGCATATTCCTATTATCGCATTACAAAATAAATTGCCATATAACAAATTAACGATTCACAAATTCATAAAGTGTCAGCATTGCCACAAGAACGATATTGGAAGACTCACCGAACGGAAAGTTGTTCAGCTTCTCGATACTTGCCTTTCATTCGGAGCTGCAGAATGTTTGCAGCCATCTGGTTTGCATTTAATGTCTGAGTGCTCACTAATTGTACTTTGCTTGAACTCTCCTTAAGGGATCTCTGCCTATTGTCCCTCTGCTCATCAGTGATAACACTAGAACTAACAGCTGAAGCATTTGTGTTGTTGCTCTCAAGATTGCTAATCTTTTCCATAAAGCTTCCATCATCAGAAAACTTATTTAAGCTGGCTACCGCTGAAGAGATAAGTGCCTGTTCCTCGGAAGATATATTCTGTCTTGTCTTTTTCCATGGGACAGAATCAGGTTTGGGTGTTCTCATGGCATTACGCTGAGAAGAAACATCCCGTCTGCCACTGTTACCATCTTGGTGACCCTCTGGACTTCCTTTGGCATTTTCTTCTGAGCAGTCAGCATTCCCATGTTTCCTGCCTCTAATGGCATGCAAATGAGCATGTGAATGGGCAGCTCTTGATGATGATACTGAAACCGCTAATTCGCCTAACGAACCCCATCTCTCTTCAACAACCTATAACAGTCGAATAGTCATCACAAAAGTGAATGAGAAATAAAGAACGAACGAATCAGTTGCTAAGAGTTAATGACATGTAGCTGTGCGCTTACATCCTCGAGTTTTGTTCCTTCACGAGCAGCTTGCTCCTTGCCTCCTTGGCACGCTTCAAAGCTTTAAGCCTCCAGCTAACACCTCCATCGCCCACAGCAGAAGATGCAAGCAACTGACTGACTTCATATGATGGCTTCTGGATATCCAGTTCCATTATGTTCAGGGTATGGGTTAAGCTGCTTTAGGCTCGTTCTCGGTCTCACAATCTATCAGTAATCAAGCAAAAGGCGGATTACTACAGCGTGTTCACAAAAGCAGTCATATATATACAGAGCAGTAACATGTAACCCCTTCATGCAGGGGCGGACTCACTAATATTTGGCCAAAAAAGAAAGAGAACTCGAAGATTGCACTTGTAATCAGATCAGATCAAATAGGAATGGAAGAGAATGGGGGTGGGCGTACCTGGTGGGTGATCGCTGCCTGCAAGGGTCCCGAAGATGAGACCTAGGCATCTGGCGTAGGACGGCGGCGGTCGCGGTGGCTCAGTCGTCGCCACACGCAACGGAAGAATAAAAAGGCAGGGCCGCAGTGTAAAAGCTTCCGATTCCGTGTCGGGGTCAAGTTAACTATCAGACGAGACGAAAGAGGAGACCTGCCCTCTCACTTCTCAATCAAGAAGTAAAATAATCCTAAATTTGATCAGATATCTATAAAGATTACAATATTTGTAATACATAATAATTGTTAAGTATTATTAGATTGATTATAGAATATACTTTTTTATAGTAAATATATTTAAAGATATAAATTTTGATACTATTTTTGTAAGCTAATTGAATTCAAAATTGTTTGACTCCTCGTAAAGAAGACTTTCATTCTTTTTAAGACGATAGGAGTAGCTATAAGAAACTAGTTACTCCCTCTATTCTAAATTATAAGTCATTTTAAGTTTCTAGGTACATAGTTTTTGCTACGCATCTACATATACATTATGTCTAGACATAAAGTAAAACATACATATCTAAAAAAAGGTAAAATAATTTATAATTTGGAATAGGTGAGTGCTTAAATGATGTAACGTTATCATGAATCACCTCAACACAAAAGAAAAAATATCAATTCAAAATAAAGGTGGTCTTTTTGTTACAACTATCATACATATGCTATATTCGTTTAAATAACGACATATAGAAGGTACATATTCCATCCTCGAAAGTATTTTTATCATTTGCTGTGGAGCACATCAATTTGTTCAATATAATGATTCCGTGTTTTTTTAGCACAATTGAGTATTTATGATCTAGTTGGTAATTACTTTCTTGTTGTTTAAGCTTGCAGACAAATTAAATTGAATATGTTTGCCCCAATAACACCCAACTGAACCAACAAAATGGATGTTATCGTTCTGGTTTCTCAAGTATAGTTTTGGAACATGACTTTGATCACTTTGTACGGATCTTCCTAATTTGGAGACCATTTGCCAAATCGGTTACTCTTCATCCTATTTTTATAGATATAGATGAGGAAAGCCAAACTTCGAGAATAGTCGAGAGGGGTAAAAAGGATTTTTTTAATGATTTAATCACCCCCAAGTCTCCTTAGGCTAGGCTCAAGCAAATCCGTTTTTTTTTTCATTCCTTAGTCCAGTTACACCAAAAATAACTTTCTAATTTGTCTGTTGTGAAGTATTTTTGATGCTGGTGAATCACCGTGATATGCTTTCATGAAATATTTAATGTCAGTCAGTCAATCAATCTAATCTGTCTGGTCAAATATTTAGGTACCGTTTCGAGAATTTTTTTATCCGGTGTTTTCTTTGTGAAAATGGACTGATTTCTATGAAATTTCTATATAATTTCTGTAAAATTACTATATTTCAAGAGGCCTTTAATGAGGAAGAATCACATAAAAACATATAGGAACCAAATAAAATAGTGGAAAAGCTTCAGCAAAAAAAATGCCACCTATCTGCCCATCTTATAAAAGTGGAGTCATGGACGAAAACATTGGATTCTTCCATTTTGAATTGTAAGTCGTTCTGACTTTTCAACATATATAGCTTTTACTATACAAGGTGCATTTTTTGTACTCCCAGGAGCAGTTACTCCCATCTTCAATAAACAACATTACATATGTGTGCATACTCATTTATTAATTTGAGTTTGTTTATATACTCATTTATGATACTCCAAATCATACTATGTGATTTTTTTTTTCAAAAGAACCCATATTTTTTAATATGTTATTACGATACTATGACAGTAGTATACAAAATAAGTATAACCATATACTCAATGTATACTTACATACTTGACATACATACTACCATATATGGTCTAGTATGATCATATACTTCGTTAACATATATTTTGTCGGGCTATATACACACTAAATCTAAAGATATACACATAGGACTTTCTGGGAGTAGGAAATAATTTCCCTTACTATATAACTAAACATAATATCTAGATATGTATCAAAAGCTACATATCAAAAGCTTCTCACTTATCTCTAACTTGTGTGTTCTATTTGTATGCTCGTGCATTCACTGAGTGAGTGATAGATGGATTTTTCAGCATTGTCATCCTCAAAGAGCAGAGAAGATGGACACTGGCGACACCAGAAGGCTAATGTTTTGTGTACGGACACTACACCATGACATACATTCGCTTACAGTTATCCGTCGATAAAATATGGGTTTCATCTACACATTATATGTTGGCAATTATATGACTTTTTATTATCATATTATCTATTGGTGAAAAGGCTATAAGACCATGAGCTATCTGTCGATGTGCAGAAATGTACTGGTTCTTTTGGTATTAAAATTGATTGAAGCCTGTTTTGTTGCGAGAGTTTGATAAGCCGATAAGTTCAGGCGAACGTACCCCGGAGTACCATGCGTGTTTTCCTGCAGCTTGTGAACAGCCGCCCAGTTCCATGTCCCTCAAACCGAAAAAAGAAAAAAAAATACGCCCGCTGCCCCGAGCTCCCGCCGCCCCCACGCCGCTGCCCCCGACGCCGCTCCCCACGCCGTCCGCCGCCCCCACCGGCCGCCACTAGTGCTGCTGGCCAGGGCCACACCCCGAGCGAAGCTCGCCTGTGCGGCTGCCTGCACCAGATCTGGCGGCACCAGATCTGCAGAGAGCCGCCACCGGGCGCCACCACTGAGAGTCCGCTGCGGGCCACCATAGGGCGCCGCCGCCGGGCGCCACAGATGCCCCCGCCCGGCGCCGGGCACCCCCGACGAGCGCCGCCGCCGGCGAGCGAGAGTGCTGCCGCCGCTGCAGTGGATCTCCCGCGCGGTGTCCTCCAACGACGGCTGTGTATTCAGGTGCGTCACATCCCCCATCGCATCCTCCGCATCATTCCTTTCCCGTCATCCCCATTCCGTTTCTTGCTAGGGTTTGGGCGCAACTTACTTCTGTTGAGATGGTGATGACTGAGTGACCGCCGCCGCTGCTGCCGCCACTCTACGCCTTCGTCGTGTCCTTCGCCAGGCCTTCTTCAGGCCCTTCACCATCGACGAGCACACACCAGTTATGCCCACCGCTTCTCTTCCCTTTGCTGTTGTGTGAAACCGACCACCCAAACTCTAAATCAAGTTATATATATATTTGGATCCGATCTAATACTAGTCTATACATGTCGACTTTTTTTTTTGCAAAAATTATCGGGTGTACATGTGTACACCCATATCCTTTAGTGTGTCCGGCCGCCCTTGATTGCACAGATGGATCTGTAATCCTTTGCTAGGCAAGTATGGAATTTTTGCTCGATGTAGGGGTTTTTGCTATTAGGTTTTAGCTCTGTCTAATTTACAGAACCACTTATGCAACCTAGACCCTATTTGATTCCACTAGATTGCACATGAATTCGAGGTTTTAGATATCTAATCAATTGAAATGAAATAAAATACGTTTGTTCTTTGCTTTCCTCAATCTGAAATATAGAAAAAAATATTAGAACCTTTGTTGCCTGTTGTTATTGGCATCCTAGGCTGCTATATGCTGTCATGCTCAGCATTGTTTCTATTGGAATTAGATCCACACACCCCCTTCATGTTTTAACTTGGATGGTCTTGTTCAAGGTTTTGGGGGCTTACCCAACCTTTGTTGTCCAATGGAAGCCGATCGATTGTTGAGTTTGCAAAAGGGTAAGCTACAAGAGCCCTCTGTACTATGTAATTTATTCCTTTATCCTTTTCCTGCCTTATGTTTTTCCTTTTCTTGTACCACACTACCACTGCTACATGTTAAGCATGGCTCATCTTTTCCTTTCCCAAATTCTTGAAGCTCCTAAGGAAGAAGAGGTTTCCCTTCTTCTAGAAATTTTCAGGTGATCTTATTGTCCAAAAGATGTGCCATTTGTGTCGCTATGTTTTTCAACAATCAAAGAATTTTTCATCTTAGTTTACAGTTCAAGTGGAATGTCTAAGTACACTACGAAATTACTCTGAGCTTGAATACTAAAACTCTCTCATGCAGTTTCCATATTGTAAAGATATAATTAAATGCACTTGGTCTGGATAAACACAGGGAAAATACCCATCGAAACACAATGGGCCTAGAAGCAATAATATTTGCACGGTTGCACCTGACTTTAGGATAGAGCAATGACTCTAGAAACTTACTACTGCTTTGATGTGAAGAATTGTACTTCGCCTTTAATGTTAAGAATTTATTTTATGGTTTTCTATTGCAAGTATAACACTGTCTGCTTCCTATTTCCTTATGTGGCTATATTTTTGTTATGTGATATTTTTCCTTTCAATGTTTCATACTCTTACTGAATGTGCAATTAAGATTTTACTTTGGGCTCTTATGAAGGCCCATTGATTATATATGTTAGCTTCCCTGAGAGAACAATCTTTAGCCCATCATTTTTTTAATCATTGGTTTGATTGTGGCTGTTTGACATGATTCTGTCTACTGTTCCTTGAACTTGAGTCTCAATATTTGTTTCCTTCATGAGCATCCTCTCCATTTTAAATGACAGTCATTTTCCTTGAACTCTGATCTTACTTTGCCTTACTCGTTCTGTGCTATCGATGCTGCTTATGCGCAGCTTGTTGCCCTGGGCACAAAAGATCAGATACAATCCAGTCTGAAGACTTAATACCTTAAAATGAATGCAAATTAGCTTACCATAGGTAATATTATCACCATCCTCTCAAGATGAAAGCAGAGGCAGAGTTGATTGTTAATGCAAATAACTTGGCTTATTGATCTTGCCTAATTTTATGACAGGTGATCTATAAATATTATAAGTAATAATACCTGCAAAGTTAGTTTTTGTCTGAAGGTGTAGGTATCAATGGTGGCAAATTTTCAGCTTCTAGAACTGGTGTTGAGGTTGATCCAACTAATATGTTTTATTTGATATTAGTTTCTTTCCAAAATTTGCTTTATCGCACAGACATGCAATTACATACATGCAATAAAAAATTGACAACCTGTTTAAGTTTAGAATTACCACCATATATGTAAGATAAAAATTGCCTAAATTACCAAATGCACATAGATTGAAAAGCTGCCAAGTTATCTGACTACAATCTGCTATGGTTCATCCTTTTTTTTTCATGTTATAGGTACTTCAGCTATGAGCTAGCTGTCGAAAATCTTTTGGGTTGGCAACTTTTTGTGCATCAAGCTGGGGCTCAAGTATTTTGTGAGTGGCAATAATAATTGTGATTTGAAGTGCTTGGATTGGGCAGCAAGCTAGTGCTGAAAAATGGGTCATTGCTTGGGGCTATAGCTGCAGCCTGCAGGATTGGCTCAGCTGAACACAACTCATTTGTGCAACAATGGAGTTTTTTTGAAGTGACCAAGAATTATGCAGCAAGACATCAAGTGTTGGTTATTATTGTGCAGCAAGACATTGAAGTACAGCAAGACACTGAACTTAGCTATAGTGCTGGAGTTTGATGAACACACCATTTTTGTGCAGCAAGACGTTGAAGTGCTGAAATGGAACTTTTGTGCCTGAGTCATCATATTGGACTTCTAAACTTCAGCAGCCATAACCATTTATCACAAGACTGTGTTAGCTAGTGCATTAATCCAAAGCATAGTGATAAAAAGGGCGTACCCAGTGCAGAGAGCTCCCGCTCTGTGCGGGGTCTGGGGAAAGGTGTTAGTGGCAAGCCTTACCCTCGCTTGTGCAATGCGAGGAGACCGCGACTCGAACCTGGGACCTTCCGCTCACAGGCGGTAAGACTCTAGTCTCTACCGCTTGCATCAGGCCCGCCTTTCAATCCAAAGCATAGTGATGTTTAAATCTTTTCCTTCTTATTTGACTAATTGCACCATAGCTTGTGACCGTTTAGTATACGTCTGTTTGCTATCCAAATCCAAGGTAACTCATATGTAATGGACATGTGTATGTGGCTGTATGGCTGTGACTATTTGACTTGCTGTCCACTTGATGTGTATCTCCAAGATCTAATATATATCTTATCAAATCAATGAAATCAAGTGGCTTTGAATATGTGAT
Source organism: Miscanthus floridulus (assembly GCF_019320115.1). Lineage (NCBI taxonomy): Eukaryota > Viridiplantae > Streptophyta > Magnoliopsida > Poales > Poaceae > Miscanthus > Miscanthus floridulus. The sequence continues at coordinate 21,542 of NW_027097621.1, read as the reverse complement.
GTGTTCTCTAAAATAAAATGAGTTTATGGAAATATTTGTATTATATTAATATTAATATCTATTATACAGTTTTGTTGACAGTTAAATTGCCACTGAGGGCATCTTTCCAAACATGTCGCGGGAATGGTTTCGCCAACCCACAAACTGTCGGCAAAGAGATAACTGTCGGTGTAGGTCTAACTGTCAGGAAAAGTTTCAACTGTCGGTGTAGGTATACCATTCGGCTACACCCTAACTGTCGGCGATTGTTTGAACTGTCAGGAAAACTTTCACGAACTGCTTTTAACGCACCTGTTTCTAAACTGTTGATAAAACTTTTGATGGGAGGCTATCTGTCGAAAAAGGTATCCTTTGCCTAGGCCTTGTTTAGATTGCAAATTTTTGCAATCGGGACACCCCCAACTTGTTTGGGACTAAAAGGCTTTGTTGTTGTTGTTGCCAGTAAAACAAAGCTAGCAACCAGTGTCCATGTAGAGTTTCGACATAAATCCCCTATCATACAAGATACGGCCAATATGTTTGTTTACTTGCCTTGATAGGCATTTCTTTTTTTTTTGTATGCCATTGGATTTCGTCTTAGCAACTGTGAATTTTGAAACTGATTTCCTCTGTTTCAGCACATTGGTGACTTTAACTACCAACGGTTAGCAGACTTCGGTGCTGCTATCTCTGGTGCCAACAAGTTGCATTGCCAGGAGGTGCTTGAGGAATTAGATGTAAGAAACTTTGCTTAAACTCCTCTCTTTTCAATTGTTTTCTTGTTGTGTACTTTGCCCACTTCAAAGTCTATACTGCAACACGGTCGAGCAGGATTACCAATTTAATGTTTTCATAAAATGCAGTCGAAGACCTATTATGCATCCGTAGCCAGTAATACCTATTGATTCCAGGATTGTTAGGTTCTTGTTCCAAACTGACCAAAAGAGCCCGATAAGTGCTGCAGAAAATTTATTTTGGAGTACACAGTCACGTTCTGTTCTGACTGCATTCTAGATTTCTTATGTAAACGCAAAAAAATTTTGTTCTCTGCCTCCGTCCATCATTTTGTTTCTGGAACAGGTATACAGGCGTTTGAAGTTGACTCTTGAGTTAATAAAAAAGGAGATGGAGATTAGTAAGCTACAGGTAATTCATTTTCTTATCCTCAGTCCCTGGGAATGGACCTCTAGCTGAGTTGGTTAGGTGGCTCTTGTAACACTCCTCAGGTCATGGGTTCGACTCCCCGTGTGAGCAAATTTCAGGCTGGGGTTAAAAAATCCCCTCGCCTTGTCCCACACCAAAGCACAGTTCTAAGGCCTGGCCCCGGTTGTGGTCGTTCTCACATGGGCTATGGTGCCACTATGACTGGGTGGGGCAGGGGTTCGGGGGTTTTCTCGACCTGTGTGAGGAGTTCTTCTTCTTTAATGCAATGCCCGGGGGCTGTCTTATCCCCCGCAGGTCGAGTTTTCTTATCGTCCGGTCTTAGCCATCATGTTTTGTCCAATCCTCTTGATGTTTAATGTGCTTCTGTTTCAGCAAGCCATAGCAAAAGCAATTGAAGAAAAGATTAGTGGAGATCAGCGACGTTATTTATTGAATGAGCAACTTAAGGCAATCAAGAAGGTACTTCATTATTTCTGCTGCTCCTACAGGCTACCTATGTTCCTTACATTGCGATAGTCAAATTACTATACTGTTGTAGAATCTGCCCATGCTGTTGTCTGTAATGAAAAGCCAGATGGCCAATAATAATCCCCGACTCTGTTTATGTTATGTATCCAGGAGCTGGGTTTGGAGACTGATGACAAAACGGCATTGTCTGGTTTGTTCTTGAACTATGATACTTAATGAGCTTTGTGTATGCTTTTATCATATAGCTGCGCAATTATCATAGACGATTTCAAGTTGACTTATTGTTTATGTGTTGCAGCAAAATTTAAGGAACGTATAGAATTAAAGAAGGACAAATGTCCTCCTCATGTTTTACAAGTCATTGAAGAAGAGCTTACCAAGCTTCAGCTTTTAGAAGCCAGCTCTAGCGAGTTCAGTGTAACTCGTAATTATTTGGACTGGCTGACAGTATTGCCATGGGGAAATTATAGGTTTGTATTCATCAACCTTTCCCTGAAGAGAAATCTGCCATATGTTTGTGCCTCATTAGTGTTTATCCTTCTGTTGCAGTGATGAAAACTTCGATGTCCACCATGCTCAGAAAATTCTCGATGAAGACCATTATGGTTTGAGTGACGTGAAAGAGAGAATACTGGAATTCATAGCAGTTGGGAAGTTAAGAGGGACTTCACAAGGTTTGATTCATACTCGACTGATTTATCTGTTGTATTGAGCTTGTAGAGTGTTGTACTGTCGTTCAATTTGCATTAATGCATCCTCAACTGTCATCCATGGTTGGAAAAAATGGCGTCGAGTTTTGACAATCCTGTCTCATTCATCATAACTTTCGTGTACTTAGATAGATTGGTTGGATAGGGAGTGAGAGCAGCTCACATGAACAGTACCATGAACATTAAGATACTGACTTATCAAGAAACTATCGTGTCTCTATTTATAGAGGAGACTTGACTTGGCACTCGAGACACCCTATGTAAACATGATCCTTTACTTCCTAACTTATCAAGATACTGCCTAAGAAATAGATTTATTACCTCCAAACCTACTGACTCTGGAAGGTCACACCTCCACCTGCGTGCAGCCTGGCTAGGGCGGCCGGCGGCGGTGCCCCCTGGCCACATGGGCTATGGCTGGTCTAGGATGGACCATGTTACGGTCCAGCTGGTCCGTAACAATAACCTACAGTGCTCACTAAATTTCTTGATTCCTCAATGTCCATCTGTAGTTATTCTACCAATAACTCTGTCCATCTTTTACAACAGGCAAGATCATATGTCTTTCTGGGCCACCAGGAGTTGGAAAAACCAGTATTGGTCGTTCAATTGCACGTGCACTGAACCGCCAGTTCTACAGGTTTTCTGTTGGAGGTTTGGCTGATGTGGCTGAAATCAAGGTACAAAACAGATATTGCTGATATGTCATGTACAGTTGCATGTGGTTGTATAAGTAACTTTTCAACAATCTCAGGGCCATCGACGCACGTATGTTGGTGCAATGCCAGGGAAGATGGTGCAGTGTCTTAAATCAGTTGGGACAGCAAATCCTCTAGTATTGATAGATGAGATTGACAAGGTGCTCAAACAACTGGTTATGGTCCATTTGGTCTTATTTTGCTTGAGATGCTAAATTGCTAATAATAGCCTGCATTATATACTTGCATAATGGCCTGTGATGCACTTGGGTCTTTGACACAGAATGGACTTTCAACAGTTACTTTCTTCAATGTGACAACTTGTGTGCATGCTTTATTAACGCTAACTTTTACTTGTCTGTCTTGCAGCTTGGGAAGGGGCATTCTGGCGATCCAGCTAGTGCATTGTTGGAACTCCTCGATCCTGAGCAGAATGTTAATTTCTTAGATCACTACCTTGATGTTCCTGTTGACCTATCCAAGGTTAGTCCTTGCTCCCTCAGGAGTTGCCTGTTTGACTGTTGGCTTCACAATTTAACCTTTTTTGCCATATTTATTCTTTTAAATATAGACAACAAGCTTATTCTTAACAGATTGATAGTTGTCATCACCATCTCATTGTCTTGCATTCTCACGCATCTTGCTGTCATCATTAGGTACGCGCATTGCTGATTATTGTGCTGTACTGCTGTCACATCATTCACATGCAATGCTGCTAAGTGCTAGTGTACTACTGTAAGTTGTGATTAGTAGGTTGCACCAAAGCAACATCCTTAGTATTATGTTTTGTTCTATACGATGAGATCCGTAGCATTAGGATGGTCTTCGATACACTTCAAGTGCATAACTTCCACACAATCCTCTCATCCTCTGCCTCTCCAACCTTTTTTTATTCCTGTTGTTTCGAGTGTCTTCAATCGTGTTTAACTATTTATTTCATGCTACTTTCTGTTTGTAATATTCTTTTCATCTTCTAAAACTTTGTTTATGACAATTAGGTTTTGTTCGTTTGCACAGCAAACGTAATAGAGATGATACCAAATCCGTTACTGGATAGGATGGAGATCATTGCTATAGCTGGGTATATAACTGATGAAAAGATGCATATTGCTCGGGACTATCTAGAGAAGAATACAAGACAGGCTTGTGGCATAAAGCCTCAACAGGTAGCTTGGACACGTCTCTTATAATCTTCCTTTCATTCAATATTATGTGCATGAGAATAAATTATTAAGCATAGAATATTTGTTTTTAAAGCAACCTTGGAATTTCCATAAATAAAAAACAAACAACACAAAGAAAGGGAAAAATTGTTGTAAACTCTATGCTTTTATAATGTCTGTATGCGTAAACCACCTAATCTATACTGACACAGTTTCAGCAGTATGTGAAGTGTCCCAATAGGCCAATACACTTGCTTCTTATTTCTGATTCTACGTTATTATCAATTTTGGACTTAACTGTTCAGCCATGCACATCTACAGGTTGAAGTTACAGATGCTGCTCTTCTTGCTCTCATTGAAAATTACTGCCGAGAAGCTGGAGTGAGGAACCTTCAAAAGCAGATTGAGAAAATTTACCGTAAGGTGTGTAAAATAATTTCTGCATACTGATCTGACCCCTCTATCAGAGAAGGGGAAAAATGTTGGCTGATTGTTGATAATGGTTAAGCAACCTGAAGGCATTGGTATGGTATGAAAGGTTGCTTTTAGTTTTAGAGTCGATGCTTCCATTAATATCTTCTGCTCGCCAATATGATCATGCCATACATCCTTTGCTGGCCGATATGATCATACTCTTACTTCTGAAATACCTTACAAACTTTTTACCTCCGCAGATAGCTCTGCAGCTTGTTCGCCAAGGGGTATCGAATGAGCCAGACCAGGAGTCTCTCAGCGTCACTGTAAGTGAGGAATCTAGTAGTGGTGATAGCACCACAGCAAAAGATGAGATTTTGAAGGATCCTGCTGTAGAAGATGCTTCAGTCGCCAATAATGTTACAAATCCTGCCTCTGAGGAAGCTAATGAAGTAAATTTGACAACTGAAGCACCAAAAGAAGACAGCACATCTAAGGTATAGTGTGTCATTCGTTGGTTTTATTATTTTTTTCAAATAAAGTATTCACACTTAATTTTGTACTGCCCTGTTGCCTGTTAATGTGCAAAATGGTCCTCTACATTGTATCTGTTCTGCTGATTTGACACACTGCTTATCCTTGTGTATGGCAGCCGGGTATTGCTGGTTGGTCAAATATAATTTTGTAGATTACTGGACATCAATGTTCCCTGTCTGTGTCCATTGTGTTGGCCTGAAAACCACTTATGCGATTGCTAGCTCACTCAACAAATGTGCAATATAGACTCAGGAGAGTGGGAAACAAATCAAACAATATTATATTATGATGTTAGTTACTGATTCCTGTATTCTGTAGGGCAACAAGGACACAGATGGAGCAGCAGACAAGGCAATTGAAAAGGTTGTGGTCGATTCATCAAACCTTGGCGATTTTGTTGGGAAACCTGTGTTCCAGGCTGAGCGTATATATGAGCAGACGCCTGTTGGAGTGGTCATGGGTTTAGCTTGGACTGCTATGGGTGGTTCTACTTTGTACATCGAAACAACAAAAGTGGAGGGGGAAGGGAAAGGTGACCTTGTGCTGACGGGACAGCTTGGAGATGTCATGAAAGAGAGTGCTCAGATAGCGCACACAGTTGGCAGAGCTGTATTACTGGAGAAAGAGCCAGATAATCAGTTCTTTGCAAACTCGAAGCTGCACTTGCATGTTCCTGCAGGGTCCACCCCTAAGGATGGCCCGAGTGCTGGATGCACCATGATAACATCTATGCTGTCCTTAGCTATGGGAAAGCCTGTCAAGAAGGACCTCGCAATGACGGGTGAAGTAACATTAACAGGAAGAATCCTCCCAATCGGCGGGGTATGTTTTCTTTGTTCCCTACTCAAGCTTGGTTTTACATTTTAAATGTATTGTTTTTAGTCAAACATGACCAGCCAGCCAATGACTTCTGCATGTGAAACGAGGAAATGTCACTTGACTGAAAAATATGAAGTGGTTTCCTTGTTTCATCTTCGAGCCTCCTGATATAATGAGAGGCTTAGTTTTCAGATGCTAGGTGACATCCAAGCAGATGACAGTGCCTTAATGAGTTAATGTTAACATCCATGCGCTTCAGCATGCCATGATGATATCAATATGGTTTCATGCATCGGATCACTGGACACTCACTCTTGTTTCTTCTCTATATATCAGGTAAAAGAGAAAACGATTGCTGCAAGGAGAAGTGCGATAAAGACACTCATATTTCCAGCAGCGAATAAAAGGGACTTTGACGAGCTTGCTTCTAATGTGAAGGAAGGCCTCGAAGTTCATTTTGTTGACACATACGGTGAAATATATGATTTAGCTTTCCAGAGTGACGCCGGGACAGAAACAAGCTGAGATGATTTAGCTTTACAGGATTGAGAATTTTTTTCCAGACCTGTTTACAAGCCGAATACCAAGCAGAGGCAGGAAGACCATTGTAACCGAGATGAGTGGAGTTAATTGACAGTCACGAGAAAAAGAAATCTTTTTTGCTCCCCAGATAACACCATTGAATTTTGAAGAGATTTTTGGCTAAGGTTGTACTAGTGTGCTAGCTCAGCTAGGTTGTATTAGCCTATATACAGGAATAAGAAAAGAGCAGCGTAAACTATATATCGTACCACACTTTGTTATCCGTGAAAGCTGCACTGATGCACCATCTGTTATTTATTTATTTATTAGAGTGGTGCACCATTTGTTATTCGTTAAATTTATTTTGGTGGGTGTTAGCCATTCTTCTAGTTTACTCCTATTGTACAAACAGTTGGGCAGTAGGGTGCTAGTTTTTTTTTTTTTTTAATTCGTTCTGTACGTATACGTGAGCGTGGACAGTGGAGTGAGCCGGTCCGGTCTTGCGCTTGCGCGTGCGGGCTGTTTCAGCCTGCAGGTCAGCAGGGATTGAACTTGAACGGAAGTCGGAAGTCGGAACTCGGAACTCGGAACTCGGAACGTACGGCTTCAAGTCGACTGCAGGCTGGGCCGGCCGGTCCGGTCCACCCTCACCCTCAAGCTGCCCATTTTTATTCGGATCCGGCGGTCGATTCGCCTCCGGTCTCTGATCCGCCGCCACGGTGACTCCTTCCTCTCCTCGTTGTCTCCGATTTCGATTCCGCGCCCGGTCATAGGTGAAAGTCCGACTCCTCCCCTCTTCTCATCTCGTATCCCAAATTCCCAATCCATCATGTTTGTTGATGTATCTAAACGTGCTGCAGGCATCTGCCATCCATAAAATTCAAGATGAGTTAAATACGCCAGGGGCCATGAACTTGTCACGGTGTATCACTTAGGTCCATAAACTCGAAAAATATATTTATAGGTCACCTAACTTGTTTTGTATTGCACTATAGGTCCATATTGCTCCGTCAGCGATTTCTTGCCGATGTGGCACGACAGCGTGGCATCTTCTTTTACATCTAACTCCTCACACTTATTTCTTCTTTTACAGCACGACGGGCACGCGCATGGCCGCGTGAACCTCCACCGCGCACGGTAAGCAGCAGCATACCAGGGAGCACTCGTGGATCAAGTGATTGCGGCCCCGCGGGCAGTGGCGTGGTTGCTGCTCGCCGCGTACCCGCAGTTTGATTTCGGGCGGCAGTGGCACCAGGAGCGGTTCCTTGCGCTGCTAAGGCTTAGTGGACGCTCTTCATGCTGCTCTCCGTCGCCATCGTTGCTTACGCGGAGACGAGTCTCGACGGGTAACGGGTTCCCCATGCCCGGTCGCGCCATCTCTGTTGTTGCACTAGTGGTTCTACTCTCAGCTAGCTAGGTTCCTCGGAAGGAGAGCGGGATAAGGCCATGCTTCCGAACCAATGCTAAACGGCGTGCAGTTACTGCAGTACCTCAACGGCGAAGAGAGCTAGGTACGCGAGCAAGGGGCAGCTCCCTGTCCTCGCCTTCATCTTGGGCAAGGCATGCATTCGAGTGCCTGTCCAGTCACCGTTCCTCACCCACCACTACCTCCCCGTCAACGCGGCGTCCTCGGGGTCCAACCGCGACCACAGGATCCGTCACATGAAGCGCGCGCTGGACGCGGCCGACCTCGAGCTCGTCAAGCTGATGGTCATGGGCGAAGGGCTGGACCTCGATGACGCGCTCGCCGTGCACTACGCCGTCTAGCACTACGGCCGCGACGTCGTCAAGGCGCTGCTGGAGCTCGGCGCTGCCGACGTCAACTCCCGCGCCGGGCCCGCAGGGTCGTGGGGAAGACGGCGCTGCACCTGGCGGTCGAGATGGTGTCCCCCGACATGGTGTCGGTGCTCCTCGACCACCATGCCGACCCCAACGCCAGGACACTCGATGGCGTCACCCCGCTCGACGTGCTCCGTAGCCGCACCTCCGAGTTCATCTTCAAGGGCGCCCTCCTGGGGCTCACGCACATCGAGCCCAACAAGTTCAGGCTCTGCCTCGAGCCTGTGCAGTCCGCGGTGATGGTGGACATACGCTTGTCAGTCGCATCGTCCTCGCACAGCAACCTCAGCCGCGAAGCCGGGCCTGGCAAGTTGTTTTTCTCCTTGGCCTCTTCCTCCGCGCCTCTCTTGCCGGGCGCCGCATCTGTTTCGCGTTCAAGATTATTACCAGGCCAGGATGAGGAGGTGGGGCGGCGTGATGTCCAGTAAGCGGCGAGCCGTAGGCCAATACGACGAGCCGAGGCCAAGCCGCCGCCGCCATCGACACGCCGCAGGCCGCCGTAAGCACCTGTACCTGGTGCTGGATGACTGGAACTCAATATCCACAAGATTGATCCCCCCCGACACTTTGGATGACGAAGCACCTGCCGGTGCCGGGCAGCAGCACCTGCACCTCCCCGAGCCCCTAGTGCTGCGACTAGAGTCACCGATCAGCTCCGTACCCCATGACTGTTTGTCCTTCTCCGCGCTAGGCACCAAGATGTTGGTTTTCATGAACCACCGCTGCGCCCTCGTGTACGACACCGAGACGGCGGCGGTGTCCATCGGCCCCCACGCCCCTGCTCGGATGCTGTGCAGCTCCGGCGTCACCGTGCCTGCCGGCGGCATGCTCTATGCATTGTTGCATCGCTTCTTTGACAAGGAGGATCCGCACTCGTTATAGGTGATTGTTAGGATTCGTATGACTCAATCGAGTCAAGTTCACCAGATCGGGTACATAGAATAGGAATACATGTTCAAGATTTACAGAGAGGCAGAGAGAAGGGGAGTGAGAGGTTGTAGACCATCGAAGGTCGTAGTGGTCGAAGCACCGGTCGGGATCTCGTTCGTGGACGCCATCTACGCGCCGACAGCGACGTTCGGTGGAGAGAGAGGAGTCGGTGCAGTGGCGTCCTTGGCGGCGGCGTATGCGTCGGGGTGGCGTTGCCGGTGTCGGTGGCGCTTCCTGTCGCTGGCAGTGTCCCTTCTCAAGATTGGGTTAGGGTTAGGATGTCGGTGGGGTGACTGGCGGTGCGGTGAACCTCGTACTGCGAGCCTTGGCCCCCACCTTTCCTTTATAGCGCTGTGCGACGGGGGCCTACCAACCATGTAGGGTTGGGCGCCCCTGATCAGGACGTGAGAACAAGGCCCAAAGGCCGTTGGGCCTAATGGCGTGGGAGATCAATCCAACATTCTCCCCCTTGATCTCTCATCACTTTCTTCGTTCTTTAATTCTTACTCAAACTTTCGATTCATATTTTTCTTGCTTCCATCATATTTCATCACAGATTAGTGCATAGAATTATCCCATCATCACAGCAATTAGTGCCGTTAGACTAACAGCCACAATATACTTCTCCGTTTTAAAATGTAAACTTTCTTTGGGTCCTTCATATGTTCGGGAATCATAGGCTTTCCCTTAAACCCATGTCGGCTATGTGTTTTCTGAACACGTTGGGTGGTAAGCCCTTTATGAGCGGATCCGCGAGCATTTTCTCTGTACTTATATGCTCAAGATTTATTATATGATCCCGAACTTTATCTTTCACAACATAGTACTTTATGTCAATGTATTTGGCAGCACCACTTGACCTATTGTTGTGAGCGTACTGTACCGCTGGATTGTTATCATAATACAATCTCAGTGGTTCATTTATATTATCAATCATTTTCAATCTGGGTATGAATTTCTTCAGCCAATTCACCCGCCCCGTTGTCTCATAGCATGCTACAAACTCGGCATACATTGTTGAGGATGTAGTTACGGTTTGTTTGGAGCTTTTCCACGATATAGCCCCTCCTGCGAGAGTAAATACATATCTTGACGTGGATTTTCTTTCTTCTCCTGCATAATCAGAATCTGAATACCCCTCTATCTGCAGGGAATCAGATCTTCTATACGTAAGCATGAGGCCTTTCGTACCCTACAAATAACGTAGAACTTTTTTCACTAATTTCTAATGTTCAATTCCTGGATTCTTTTGATATCTGCCAAGTAACCCGGTAACAAAAGCTAAGTCAGAGCATGTACACACTTGAGCATATTGTAAACTTCCAACAGCTGAAGCATACGGTACCGCTTTCATTCGGTCAATTTTATATTGGTTCTTGGGATACTAATGTTCCCCAAATCTATCGCCCTAGACTATAGGAGCAGGTGAAGGACTGCACGCATGCATACTAAATTTCTTCAGGACCTTTTCTATGTATGCCTTTTGCGATAATCCTAGAACCTCCTTTCTTCTGTCCCGGTGAATCTCTATTCCCAAAACGAACGAGGCCTCACCGAGATCTTTCATATCAAAGTTTGAGGACAAGAATTTCTTCGTTTCCATTAGTAGATTGATATCACTACTAGCAAGCAAGATATCATCCACATACAAAATTAGGAATATGTACTTTCCATTCTTGAACTTTGCATAAACGCAATTGTCCTCAATATTTTCTTTAAACCCAAAACCTTTTATCGTTCTATCAAACTTCAAATACCACTGTCTTGAAGCTTGCTTCAATCCGTAGATTGATTTCTTTAGGCGGCATCCCATATTTTCCTTTTCTTTTATGACAAAACCTTTTGGTTGTGCCATATAAACATTTTCTTCCAAATCCCCGTTTAGAAAAGCCGTCTTTACATCCATTTGATGTAACTCCAAATCATAGTGGGCTACAAGTGCTATTATAATTCTGAAGGAATCTTTACATGAGACTGAAGAAAACGTCTCATTGTAATCAATCCCTTCTCTTTGTGTGAAGCCTTTCGCCACAAGTCACGCTTTAAATCTTTCTATATTCCCTTGGGAGTCATATTTCGTTTTGTAGACCCATTTACAGCCTACTGTTTTGGCTCCTTTAGAAATATTTTCTAAGTCCCAAACTTTATTGGTACTCATTGATTTCAATTCATCTTCCATGGCCTTAAGCCACTTTGATGAGTGGTCGCTTCTCATGGCTTCTTCAAATGAGGTGGGATCATCCCCCATCTGAAATTCTTCTGTTTCATAAACTTCATAGTCATCAGTAATAGCTGATCTTCTTATTCTTTGAGACCTTCTAGGTGCCTCTGGCACTTGTTCTACATTGGGCTGTTGTTGTTCTTCCTCATGTACAACATTTGGTTCTATAGGTTCCTCAATGATAGGTTCCTCAAGGATAGGTTCCTCATGTTCATTCATTGTCGTTACGGAAGAACTTGCAACAGGTGTTGGCACTACAGTGTCCTACACTATCGGTGAACAGCAGCAGGTAGCATGAAGAATGGTTCTTCAATCATCAGAGTAGGTACATGTACCCACTTCTCCTGTAGGCTGATTTCTCGTGCTACCATGCTCCCCCTGATCATATTATCCTCCAAGAACACAGCGTGTCTTGTTTCTACAATCTTCGTATGTCTATCAGGACAATAGAAGCAATATACTTTTGATCTTTCTGGATAGCCAATAAAATGGTAGCTGACTGTCTTGGAGTCTAACTTTCCTATGTTTGGGTTAAACACTTTTGCCTCAATTGGACAGCCCCACACACGCAAATGGTTAAGTGATGGTTCCCTTCCTGTCCATAATTCATACGGTGTTTTAGGCACCGATTTACTTGGTACTCGATTAAGTATGTGAATGGCGGTTTTCAGTGCCTCCATCCATAAACTAATCGGTAATATGGAGTAACTCATCATGCTTCTTATCATATCCATTAAGGTACGGTTACGTCTTTCAGCCACTCCATTCTGCTGAGGCTCCCCCGGTGTGGAGTATGAGCAACTATGCCATTTTCCTGTAGGAACCTTGCAAATGGTCCAGGAATTTGGCCATATGGGGTATGTCGCCCATAGTACTCTCCACCTCGGTCTGATCGTACTATCTTGATTTTCTTATTGTGCTGATTTTTAACTTCAGCTTTAAATATTTTGAATTTATCCAATGCTTCCGATCTTTCTTTAATTGGATAAATATTACCATAACGAGAGTAGTCGTCTGTGAATGTTATAAACGAATCATAACTGTAACACCTCGGGTGTTTAAATATTAAAATCTGACATGTCATCATATGCATTGCAAAGCATTTGGCATTTGGTGAAACTTTGAAATGCATACATTAAAATAAGTTTATATTTATGTGGTATATATTGCATTGTATTGTTTGACTCAAGTTCAATATTTGTTTGGATTTTGAATTTTTCCAGAAAACCCCGCTTTTCAACATTTAAACCCTACCCTAAAAATCTATTTCAAAATCTAAGCATATTTTGGGGTTGGGCTCAAAAGCAAAAGTGTAGAGCTTGGCAAGTTATACAAAGTTTGTTTTTGGAGTTTTTCAAGTTGTTTAGAAAAATTTTGAGTAATTCAAAAAGGCGTAATTCGTTAAATATCCCCTATTTGAATTTAAAAGATCATTTTAAAATCTAGATAGAATTAGGGGTTGGTTATAAAAGCAAAGTTGTAGAACTTTTGATTTTAAACAACTTTTATTTTTGGAGATTTTTGAGTTGTTATGAAAATTTGGGAGTAATTTGTGAATTTTGGCGAATGACAAACTTGTAATTTCGATGAACAGTGTTCACCGCTTGCGCTACACCGCCGGCGAGCCTCGGCTTGCTTCCAGTCGCACGCGTGGCCGTCTGGGCATCGCGTTGGCGCGCTGAAGACTTCGTCGTGGCTTCCTTGAGCTTCCTGGCCATCCTTTTTAGCCTGAGCCGCCATCGTCGTTGCCCTTCTCCCTTGCTCTGTTTTCCCGTCGCCGCTGCTCCACTACGGCGAGCCCATGCTGTCGTTGTCATGCTCCACCGTCGCTGATAAGCTAGTCCTAGCTCTGCTTTAGCCTTACGCGCTCAGTCAACCTATCAATTCTGCTTAATTTCGCTGAGAATCGCCACTCGTCGTGTTTCTTCTCCACGGCCGGCAGCCCCATCGTCGAGCTCGCGTCGCCGTGGCCAGAGCGCTACGGTGAGTCCCTACCCTTGCCGAGTCTTGCTTCGGCTTCACCGCAATGATGTAGTGCTTTGTGACCTATTGGTTTCTCATTTTGACCACCACAGCTACCGGAGCATCGTCGTCGTCGAAGATCGCTCCGTTGTGACCGCTGTCAACGTCGACCCGTGTCACCGAAGCTTATCCGGTCTCGTTCTTTGCTTCAACGTGTTCGTGGTGAGCTACTGGACCTTCCCATGCCCTCTGTTTCACCGTTTTCAGCTTCATTTCGCCGGCATAGCATAGCCACGCCGTCGTGGCCGCCATGGCCGACGTAGTGCTCGGTCCAGTCCATAGTTAGTCAGGCTTGTGCTCAAAATGGATGCGCCTAGTCTTGGGGGAGGGTGTAGGTACCTTGGCCGTCGCCGTTTGACTCATCGGTGGCGAGATATCGCCGGTCAGCGCCATCATCGCCGTAGTCAAAGCGCGAGGTAGAAGATGACAGGTGGGGTCACCATGTCAGTGACTCAACGTTCAAAATGAATTTTCTATTTTTCAGAATTAAATGAATAGTGTCTATTTTTGTTATTTTTGTGCAGATTTATTTAGAGCTCCAAAAATTATGAAAATTTTTGTGTGACTTCTCTATGATGTATATTATTTAAGAAAAATATGAAATAATATTTTTCAGTAATTTTTGAATGTGATAAAAATTGCTCAATTTATTAATAAATGGATTTCCATGATTTTTCTAGGCTTATTTAATTATCTAAAAATTATGAAATTTGTTTTGCCAATTACTTATCATGTAATGAACATGTACTAAAATTTTGAGCTCAATTAGAATAAGTTGATTTATTTCATAATTTTGAATTAAATAATTAATTCATAAAAGCAAATAGTAACCTTTAGTGATTTAGGTTTTGTTTGTAATTTTGGATTGAGTGATGACCTTGGGTCATTTGTTGATAATGATCCTTGGCAGTGGATGTATGTGTTACGAAAAAAATTTAGTTTGTTTGACTTGCAACTGTACCGCGAAGGAAAGTTGTATTCAAATTGTTAATTTTTGTATCCATCATCGAGCATCATATTTCGTATTCCGCATCATGTTAAACATGGCATTGTTACTACGTGTAGTGAACGAAGGTGAACACCTGGTAGTTAATCAAGTCATGGAAGAAGTTAATCCGTCTGTTGAGGTCGGATTGAATCCTTGTGTAACGTCGTAGGAACCAGACTTTTCCGTCAACGAAGGCAAGCCCCGGATGCATACAACCCTACCTTGTGTTTTACAAATTAATTTTGCTTTTGCTTTCCGTTACTGCATTAAGTGGTTAGGAGTTAAGTAAGAGTCTAATTGGTGCATTACCACCCTTGTTATTCTATATTTACCATATTACCAGTCTAAAACCCGTATATGCCTAGTTTTGCTTAGCTATGCGTAGAACGATGAAAGTCGGGTGACTACCTGCCACCTGCAAGTAACAAATGGAACATTGGTTAATTTTGTTAGCATGTGATATGAGAATGTGGAGTAATAAATCTAGACCGGGCGGACTCGGTGTGTGTGAGCCACAAGACATGGAGGTCTTGTGAGCGGGTTATTTCCGCCTATGTCGATTAAGGCATGTCCGTTGTTGAATTGTATGAGGTGAGAATTTGTAGTACTAACCACATACTTCGGTAAGCCTGAACTTAGCAATTCTATTACGAGAATGGCTACTCACGCACTGGGAGTGGAGAGATGGCGGGAATAGCGTGTACCCACATGGCCATGGGCTGGAATGGTGGAGTACTGTGTTCTCGGGTGGTGTGGACCTGTTCTTGTTTTAGGGGATCCGAGGGTAGGTTGGTATATGTAGGTCGGGGACCTGCATATGTCGTGTGGTCTGGAATCCCCAGCTGGGTTCTTAATCGGTTCGAATCGTCGTTGCTCCTCAGTTAAGGAGACTCAACTCACTGTTCATCATCGTAGAATTAATAACCAGAACTTGAATAAGGCTTGTGAAGGTGTTGGATATGAAGTTTCATGATCTCAGTGTGGATTGTGTCAGCTTTGTATATAATTCTTGAGAAGTTTTCTATATAAAGAATGTTGTTAAAAGAGCTTTTACGCAAAAGAACTTTGATCATTGTTAAAGCTATACCTTGAATCCCTGAGCTTGCATTACTGAGTTTATCAGTTAATATTTCAGATAAGTCTTGTTGAGTACTTTCGTACTCAGGGTTCGTTGACCCTTGTTGCAGGTGAGCCTCATGAGCAGATCTGTTTTGGATCATGCTGCATGACTATCGTTCGTTCTGACGATGAGAAGTAAATGTGTGATCCTTGGGCAGGATGTTTATTTTGTGTGATATGTCTATATTAATTATACCACTCCACTACTACTATGGTTTGTAATAATTATCGAACTTAGTTTGTAAGGTTTGAAACAACTGGTTTGTAAACTATGTTATCGTAAGACTTTCGCTGTTTTTACTCTGGTTTTGATATTTGAATAAATGTTGTAATACTGCAATGACTCTGTAACGTGATCCTGCTCGGAAATCGTGGATGATTCGAGGTTCCTCGAGGACACCCGACAGTCTTTTTAAGTTATTGGAAACATATGCATAAATATCAAAAGTCATCGGACAATGACAGGTGCATGTGGGCCCTATAACTTAGGAGGTTCTGCCACAGAATGGTATCAGAGCGATCGTTACAAGGTTTTTGTTGTATTGTTTTACCAAAAACTTCAAAATGATTGGGATGACTAAATTTAACTTGATAATTTGGTCCAAATTGCTTCTGACTTATCTTATTTCTTTCTCACCATTCCCTATTTGATTAAAAAGGTTTTTTTTGTGTGGTGGAGTAGTAATTATACTAAGCCCTATATAAAAATAAATGTTGTTTATGTGCATTATAAACTTTGATGTTTTTGTTCGTAAGAACGATTCATGCATCAGGAATAATTCACTTGTTACTTCCTTCACCTCTTAGTCTGGAGTTAAGTAGTGAGTCTGGTTTGAGGAATGTAATCCCTATTAGCTATTTTTTTAGATTTTGATCAAATGGTCTTACTTGGATTAAATTGGCTTCCTACAGTATGGCTCGTGCCAAGATGACGCCCTGTAAGTCCACCGAACCCAAAGGAGTTCCTCGTCACCAACTTGCCCCTAGAAACGATGGTGCTAGCAGTAGCAGTTCTAGGCCTGATCCTAAGGCAGAGATACAGAGGATTTCCACAGAGTTAGCACAAGCTACTAGAGATAGGGCTTTGGATGCTATATAGGTGGGAGAATTACAGGATCAATTGAGGTGTCTCACTACCGCACACAGGAACTGCGAAAGTATGCTAGTTCGTACGGTGGAAGGAAGAAATGAAGCTTGGCACAGGGAAAATGTAGCTAGAGCTAGAACTCATGAGCTAGAATTCTATGTAGAAGATTTAGAAGAACATAATACATATCTACATGAGGAAGTTCATAGGCTTAGCAATCTACTAAATCCGAATCATGAGCCTCAAGCTGATGCCATGGACCCCGGTGTCATCCTTGCCGATGATGATGAATCGGGAGAGGAAGAAGAAGAAGATCCTAAAGAATTAGTAATGATCGATGAAAGTGATGATGAAGGCGGTAATAATTCCAGAATGGATACCGAGCCTGAAGTTTGAAGAAATTGAGGAAAAGAGTAGAGTTGTATAATAGTAGCTCTAGTTAAGTTATGTAGTTCTATTTTCGTACTCGTGGGTCTGATTGTACATTAGTAAACTCTATTTAATGTGTCTAGAGTAAGCTTTGGTACAATTCAATAAAGACATGTGAATAAAGTTTGGTTTGTTATGAGCAGATACGTCGTACGCGGGGTTCGTTTATTCTGGGAACTTCACAAGATGAGGACGGTATTCCAGATCCGCCACCAGTTCCAACCAATTTAGCTGATGCTATAACTGCACTTGTCAATGTGACGACTGAAAATTCTCATTTGCTTCATGAGATGGCTCAGAGTAATCAGAATCAGATGTACGGAAACTGTGGACGCCACCATAACCGACAGGAGGCTACATATGTTGATTTCACAGACACAAGACCCCCGGTGTTCACCAAGGCAGATAAACCATTGGAGGCTGATGACTGGCTTTGAACCATAGAGCAGAAATTTGACCTTATCCCATGCACGGAGTATCAGAAACCTACGTTTGCCGCCCAACAACTTAGAGGAGCAGCAAGTGCTTGGTGGGCAAACTTAGTAGCTATGCAACCTGCTGGCATTCCAATAACTTGGGCTGAGTTCCGTACTGCCTTCAGAGCCCATTATATCCCTAAAGGAGTGATGGCTATGAAGCTAGATGAATTCCTTGCTTTGAAACAAGGAGATCAAAGCGTGATACAGTATGTGGGAAAATTTAATCATCTGTCCCAATATGTATCCGAACATGTCAATACCGATGCCAAGAAGAAGAGGTGGTTTATGAGAGGCCTGAATACCAAGTTGTAGACTATGATGACCACTTGCACTAATGTTACTTATCATAAGGCAGTAAATATTGCAATTGCTTTAGAGTCAAAGTATCGGCAGCATAAGGAGCTCAAAAAGAAAAAGAGTGTGCCGTCTGGATCTTTTGGGGGAAATCAGAAGAGGCAGAGGGTGATTTATCATCCAGTACAGCATAATCGTCCTCCTTATCGTCCGCCGCAGTTCCAAACCGGGCAACAGTCAAATGTCCGTCCTGCTATAACCTATCCGAGTTCACAATCAACCAATGCTCCTAGTGGCAATGCTCCAATATCCCAGGGTCACAACTATCCGTGCTACAATTGTGGAAGGACTGGTCATTTCTCTAGGGAATGTCCATATCCTAGGCAGGCTAATCAAAATTATCAGAAGGCCCTTGCTAATCAACAATAGGGTCAGGCACCAAACAGGAACCCCAATCAGAATGCTCAGAAGGGCAAAGATAAGAGGAAGATAGGACGGGTGTTCTATATTCAAGCTGGAGAAATTTCAAAAGGGGAGCCGGTGATAATGGGTATGTTTCCTGTTGCCAATCACCCTGTAGTTATACTTTTTGATTCCGGCGCATCGCATTCATTCATCAATAGAACATTTGTCGTGAAGCATGAAATTTCAATTGGGGCAACAAAGGAAAGTTTCTTTATACAGTCGCTCGGGGGACGTCTATGTACTAAGGAAATGGTATACCAGGTACCCGTAAACCTAGGTGGGCATATTTTTCCCACTACCATGATTATCCTTAAGGATCAGGATATAGATGTAATCTTGGGAATGAATTGGATGTATCAGCATAAGGCAGTTATAGATGCTTTGAATAGGACCTTAAGAGTGAGTTTGCCTGATAGTAATTCTCAACTTCTTATCTAACTTCCAACCCTAAGAAGATCAGTGAGCAAGATATGTGCAACTGTTGTCAAAGAGATTAGAGATATTTAGGTAGTGTGTGAATTTCCGGATGTGTTTCCTAAAGATTTACCCGGTCTACCACCTGATAGGGATGTACAGTTCAATATAGAGTTACAACCTGGAATAGCTCCGATTTCTCGAAGAGCTTATAGGATGCCACCTAAGGAATTGGCTAAGTTGAAAACTTAGTTATAAGAATTGATTGAGAAAGGGTTTATCCAACCTAGTTCTTCACCTTGGGGATGTCTGGTAATTTTTGTGAAAAAGAAAGATAAGACTTTGAGGTTATGTGTCGACTATCGTCCATTGAATGAAGTGACCATCAAGAATAAGTATCCATTACCTCGGATAGATCTGCTTTTTGATCAATTGGCCGGAGCCAAAGTTTTCTCCAAGATAGATTTGAGATCAGGATATCACCAAATCAAGATAAAGCCTGAAGATATTCCCAAAACGACATTTACCACAAGATATGGATTATATGAATACTTGGTAATGTCTTTTGGTTTGACAAATGCTCCAGCTCATTTCATGTATCTAATGAACTCAGTATTCATGCCTGAGCTAGACAAGTTTGTAGTGGTGTTTATTGATGACATTTTAGTATATTCCAAGAATAAGAAAGAACATGCAGAATATCTTAGAATTATTCTGACCCGTTTGAGAGAACATCAACTATATGCCAAGTTCAGCAAGTGTGATTTTTGGCTTAAGGAAGTGCAATTTCTTAGACATGTCTTGTCAGCCGAAGGAGTTGCAGTTGATCTAAGCAAAGTGAAGGATGTGCTTGATTGGAAACCGCCAACCACAGTTCATCAAGTTTGGAGTTTTCTGGGTTTGGTGGGATATTACCGTCGGTTTATTCCAGATTTCTCAAAGATATCAAAGTCCATAACTGAATTGTTGAAGAACCAAGTTAAGTTTGTCTGGTCATTAGATTGTGAGAAGGCTTTCCAGACTTTGAAGAGACTGTTAACCACTGCACCAGTATTAGCCCAACCTGACATTGAGAAGCCGTTTGATGTTTATTGTGATGCTTCAGGTATTGGTATTAGAAGTGTGTTGATGCAAGAAGGCTGAGTCATTGCCTATGCATCTAGGCAACTTAAGCAACATGAAGAACATTATCCGACTCATGACTTGGAGTTAGCAGCTGTGGTTCATACTCTGAAGATTTGGCGGCATTACCTGCTTAGTAAAACGTGCCATATGTATACAGACCACAAAAGCTTAAAGTATATCTTTACTCAGTCAGAGTTGAACATGCGACAAAGAAGATGGTTAGAACTGATTAAGGATTATGATTTGGAAGTACATTATCACCCCGGTAAAGCAAATGTGGTTGCAGATGCCCTCAGTCACAAAAGTTATTGCAATTATCTGACAGTGAGAACAATGGGTTTGAATTTATGTCAAGAAATGGAAAAATTGAATGTAGAAGTAATTCAATAAGGAAGTTTGACCAACATAATTGTTGAAGCCACTATTCGAGATCAAGTTATTGCTGCTCAGAAGGAAAACAAGGGTATAGCCCATATCAAGGAAAGAGTCAAGAATGGAAAAGCGGAATGCTTTAGTATTGATAATGAAGATGTGTTGTGGTTCAAGGATCACCTGGTGGTACCAAAAGTTCCTGAGTTGCGGCAGTCAATTCTAGATGAGGCACATGCTACTAGGTTATCAATCCATCCGGGAAGTAACAAGATGTACCATGACTTGAAGTAAAGATTCTGGTGGACTAAAATGAAAATAGAGATTGCTAGATATATAGCAAAGTGTGATACTTGTCAAAAGGTGAAAGCTATACATTTGAGGTCTGCTGGTGAATTACAACCATTACCTATTCTATCTTGGAAGTGGGAGGATATAAGTATGGATTTTATTGTTGGTCTACCCAAGACATCAAAGGAATTTAACTCAGTATGGGTTATTGTAGATTGACTCACTAAGTCAGCACATTTTCTTCCAGTCAAGACAATATATCCTACGATCCAATATGCCAAGATGTATTTAGCAAGAATCATGAGTCTTCATGGAGTACCCAAGACTATTGTGTCAGATAGAGGTACACAATTTGTCTCCAACTTTTGGAAACAATTGCATTCTTCATTGGGTACCAAACTTCTGTATAGTACAGCTTATCATCCGCAAACTGATGGACATACTGAAAGAGTTAATCAAGTACTTGAAGATATGTTAAGGTGTTGTGTCCTTAACTATTCCAATAAGTGGGACGAATGCTTACCTTTGGCCGAGTTCTCATACAACAATAGTTATCAGGAAAGCATTAGAATGGCTCCATTTGAAGCACTCTATGGTCGTAGATGTAGGACATCATTGAGTTGGTCTGAGCCTGGAGAAAGAAGATTATTTGGAGTTGACCTTGTGAAAGAATCAGAAGACAAGGTTAGACAGATATAGAGTAATTTGAAGATAGCTCAATCCCGACAAAAGAGTTATGCGGATAGAAGATGGAGACCATTGGTATTTACCAAAGGAGATTTTGTATATCTGAAAGTATCACCAATGAAGGGAGTTACCCGTTTCGGTGTTAAAGGAAAGTTGGCACCCCGATATATTGGACCATATCAAATTTTGGAAAGGTATGGAAAAGTGGCATATCGTTTGAAGTTACCTGAACATCTTGTAGTTGTGCATGATGTGTTCCATGTTTCTCAATTGAAGAAGTGTCTCCGAGTGCCTGAACAAAATGTTGAA